>NW_021604750.1:752624-857825 GCF_004785775.1 Grammomys surdaster | reverse complement strand
ATTTATTTATTTATTTATTTATTTATTTATTTATTTATTTATTTATTTATGTTTTTCGAGACAGGGTTTCTCTGTGTAGTTCTGGCTGTCCTGGAACTCACTCTGTAGACCAGGCTGGCCTCGAACTCAGAAATCCGCCTGCCTCTGCCTCCCCGGTGCTGGGGTTAAAGGCGTGCGCCACCACCGCCCGGCTGATCTTCTCATCCTTATAGCGCAGATCATGCATGATCCTTTAACAAGACAATGTTAAATGTTTTAATGTCTCATTAAAAATGGAAGAAACCCAGCTTATAGTGAGGTGCTTCAGCAGGTGAAGGTACTTGCCACCAAGCCTGATGACCTGAATTCAGTCTTCAGGCCCCAATATGGAAGAACAAGAGGACTTCCATAAGCTATTTTCCTGATTTTCACTCCAATATATAATATAAAACTTCAAAAAACCAGCACTTATGTAACACTTAAAAAATGCAAACCAGATTACACCTCACCCATAGAGTAATGTGGAGTAGGTTATTATTAATGATATTTGGAACAGTCCAGTTTTGTCCTAGGTGATAGAGCATTGATGAGAAAGCTAAAGGCAAGGGGTGGGGGCAAGATTGCATTCTATGGCTCTCTTTTTATGTTGGAGAAGAAATCCTGACTCACTGAGAAGTTTGGACAATGAGCCGCAGACTCAGGGGTCAAGGATCCTTGGATTCAATTCCCCATAAGAACAATGCTGTTACTTAACCCATCACCCTTGACCAAGTGCCCATATTCCTCCAAAATATGGAAAGACTGCCACATGGAAATGACACTGAAGACAGGGCACTTTGTGTGCTGAGATAGCATTTAGAATCTAGAAACACAAATTAATGTGGCAATGAACTGTAACAATCAAAAAGTCAGCAATAGCTTTGTCCTATGTACAAAGTGTTCTGTCCTACTCTAAGTAATGTTAACCCTTAGCTGTACACGTAGGAAATAGTAGAAAAGCATTTATGAACCCAAGTTGGTATTCTGTCCCTGAGTTCCTTTTAAATGCTCCCTAAAGCTGCTCTCATTGGTAATGACATCAACATTACCAAACTGAAATGCAACAACTTCATACTTCCAGAGCTAAAGGCAACTACAATACACCTGAAAACACTGAATTCACCTTACATGTTACATTTCTGTTAGGATGTGTCTTTGGTTTAAAGCATAAACATTTGTACCACCCAGCAATGTATATTTCATTGTTTTATATAGAATGTCCAAGTAAGATGCTAGATTCCTGAGACATATGCAAAGTTCTGAGAGATCTACATAGCAAGGGCCCACCAGGACCCTGAGTTCTAAAACCTGCATCAGAGAGCCTGTTAACACAACTTTCATCTTTTTGTTACAAACCTACATTCTTACCTGTGACATTCACTCTGTCCCCTGGCTGAACCTTGTCTACAAGATCATTGTGGGCAAAAAGGACAACAGTGTGAGGTGTCTGCCCAGCAGGCATGTCTTCAGGAGACTCTTGAAGCTTGATCTGAGTAAAAATAAAGAGAAAAAAAAAAGTACCATGGAAAACAATTACAGGCCTTTGTATATAGCCTATACAATGTTTGAGACGTAGCAATACTGAAGCCTCAGTGTGCTCTAAATTCAAGTCATTAACAAAACCAACACAAATGGAAAGAACAGAACTCCACTGAGGAAGGTTGAGGGAAAACTGACAAATTTGGCTGAGGCTTTAGACAGAGGCAGTATGTGTTAAGGAACCTTATCCCGGCTGCAGAGTGGCCACATACCATTTGCTTGTCAGAGAATAGTGAACGGTTGTGGATCAGTGCCATGCTGTGGGCAGTGTGGCAGTGTACACAAGTGCAGGGCTCAGCAATTCGGCCTCGGTCCATCTCCACCCGGGTGGTGTGGGCACAGACTTGGCATTGGAAAAAAGCCTCCTGCATCTCGGGAATCAGCTGTGATGTTCTGATGACCATACCACTGATGGTAATGAGCTGATCAATGTCTGTAAAGGGAGAAAGGTTGGATTGTCTACCAGCCACTTCCCTCAGCCCACCCAGGCCTGGATCTGCCTCTAAAGGAGAATCTTAGTACAGCATGAATCATCCCCAGGAACAGCTGGTTAGTATCCTCAGAACTAGCTTAGGATGTTCTGCCAATGTCCAGCTTGCTTTCCTCTCAGCACCAGCATACTTCTCCACCTTTTAACTTTACATTTTCTCTGTCTCTTTCTACCTCTCTCTTGTGAGTATATGAGCAATGAGCACATGCATGCCACAGTGCAAATGTGGAGATCAGAAGACAATTTATGGAAGTCAGTTCTCTTCTACTATGTGGGTGTTAGGAATCTAACTCATGTGGTTCGGCTTAGCATCTTTACCCATTGAGTTATCTTGTTGGCTCACTGCTGGCTCATGTCTGGCCCCTTGTTCCTCATGTATGCTGCTTAGAAGACATAAAACAGGTGAGAAGTTTGATGTGTAGGTATATTGTCTCCTAACCTCTCATGTCACTCACAAAGCCACCTGGAAGACCTGAAACCTTAGGTAAAAATCTTGGGCTGAAAGTGCTTGTGGCATGGGGGAGGGCCTGCTTATAATTTCAACACCAGGAAGAAAACCAGAGTTTTAGGGCTTGTTGGCCAGCAAGATAGTCTATTCTACATGCTGAGTGAAAAACCCTGTTGCTAGCCCTTTAAAAATGATACCCTACATTTCCTCTGGGCTTGTAAAGCATGTCCTTACAAGAATAGCCTGGACTCTAGACTTGGACAACACTGACAAAGCATTTATGACCCTGGGGATACTCTGAGCCTCTCTTTCTGTCACCTACAAAACAGAGAAAGGACATAGTTGAGGACATCATAAATAATCTATTTTTGTAGTCAGTGCCTGTAAGAAAAAATGCACTTTGCCTTTCAGCAGTAACACTATCTATGAAACAAGCTTGTTTTACACTCTTGCTTTCTCCTTCTACTACTGCTTATGCCTCTCCTCTATTTGTTCTTTTTTGAACACGTATGCTGGACTCAAAGGCCCTGCCATCCCACCAGTATACAGTGCTGACTCACAAGGCCTTTAAATACATTTCATACATTTCCTCTACCTACTTTTTGCCACTCTCGGCTAACCCTTTTTTCTTTAATTCATATGCAATTTTCCAACTTCTGAAATCAGCTGATCACCCAGCAATTCTTGCTTTTTAAAAGTATGGTTTTACCCAGAAGCTATCTCCCTCACGCTTTTTCTTTTTAAGGAACACACATAGATGAGTGATCTACCACTAATTTACACTACAACCTTCACACACGAAAACAGGTAATTCTGACCTGCTTACAGCACTATAAAATAAAATGTCCAAGTTAGGATTCTAATGTCCCAAAATTGAGCCACTATTAGAATCTAAATGAATTCATACGTCATGTGCTTCACTGAATTACATGAGTGGAAAATCTTTCTCTTCTAAAACTTTCCTATTTACTTTGAAATAAAACTTAAATTCTTTGTTGGGATTCTAAGCTTTCTAGAGCTAGGCTTTTTGGTCCCAAACACTGTCTCACAAATCCCTGCTACAGCCAGTCACAGATGTGAACAGTATCTTCTACTTTAATCCCCACTTTCTGCTATCTAAAAGAAATTCTACCACATTCACTTTTCAAACTACATTATCTTTCACAACCAACTTTCCCTTTATAGGTCCAAGACTGTCTATTCCCTGAGGCATAGACAGACATTTATCTTCTGCTTGTGTTCGATTTATCTCCCAAGCTAGAATTCTTTCTTAGGTTTAAGGAAGAGCTCAGATCATTAGGTTTGCTCACCAATTGCTTTTATAGCTGAGCCACTTTGCTGGCCTTCAGAATTTTTCTTCAGTGTTTAAAAAAATGCATACCTACTAACTAGGGATTTATTATATTTGGATAAATTAATTTTACAGTAACAAATTAAGTCATTTCTTTCAGGTATTTAAGTTAAAAAATTGCATACCTGTCAGGGGCAGCCCTGCTTATACACTGAAGGCCTCCCCAGACCCCTGTTTAATGCCCTGTAGGACAGGACATTTTGGCACCCCATGTGAGGCTTAAAGATGAGACATTCTGCCCCCCTGTGTTCAGGGGCTCGAGGAGATCACAGAAGAGGGTGACTCCCCCAAAGAAGGTTGAGGGTGGCTGCCTGCTCCCTCGGAGCACTTTTTAGAGTGACTTCCCCAAAGGAGCACCCAAGTGAGATGTTCCCCCCCAACCCCTAAGTTGCTTGAGAGCACTCTCATTTAGAAGGATACCACAGTCCACCCAATTGTGGTACAATCCTTGGTAGGATTGGAGTGGTGTCAGCTTTGAGGTAAAAGCTCTCCCCGCCCCCCATACACAGATATCTTGTGACACTGAAGGAGTGAGTCACCCTGGGCGCAAAGAATTAGGGTTAAGAAAATATTTCTAAGCAGTCACTCTTTGTGACACAGCTCCAGGGGCCTATCTTCAGAACATGGAGAACTAGGGTTAAAAAAAAAGAATCTTTAAAAATTCTTTACTTTTATTACTGTTTTCCCAAGAGGAGACTATTGATAAAAAATGTTATACCTCCTAAGGAGGAGATAAGAAGTTAAACCTTGAAAATGAGAGAGAGAAAAAGTGAAAGGAGTTGCCTGCCCTCTGGTGTGTTAACAAAAGAAAAACAAAAAGCTTATTACAGAGCCCTCCTGAGAAGTAAGAGATGATTGGGGACGCCCTAGTCTCTCTGGCTCTCTCTAGGAGAGACTCTCAGTTCTGCTTTCTGTCTACTGTCTGTTGCGCCAATATTGTCCATGTGTGTCAATTGTCTGTCTTTGTCTCGTTGTTTGAGTATTTGTTGTGTTCTATGTTTTATGTTTGAAAGAAAAACTGATTAAAACTGATTGTTCGATTTAGTTTAAAACTTACTTGGGAGACAGTCTAAATTTACACAACAAGAACTGATAATTTACCCTGCTCTGTGGCTGGGAGAGGGGCACTGGCAGAAAGAACCTTGGGAAGAGTTAACTGTTTTCACAAGCAGCTCCTGGAAGGAAGCCAGGAGTTTTTTGGCTTCTACAGTAAAGGAATTGATATTGGTTCTTCCCAGTTAGATAAGTGAAAGGGGCTTTTCTCATAATTACAGCTAAAAAGGTAAGAAAAATTTGTTTAGATGTACATTTATTTTTATTCTTGATTGATATTAAAAATATAAATATGTTCTATACATCCTGGTTACATATTATTGGGTATGATTACAAATTTATAAGTTTGGTAACTAAAGCTGGATTAAAACTGGTAATTCAGAGTTAAAGTCATCTAAAAGCCAGATGTACAAAAGAGATCTCAATAAGTTTTATCTGGAATCAAACATGATCCCAGAACACCTTCTTCTGTTATACAATTGGCTTATTAGTTAATCCCTCTAAAAGAGTTTTAATACAAGTCTTTGCTCTCATACAACAAGCTTTAAAATTTGAGAGAGTGCTTATTGTTTCAGAAAACATCCAAAAACAATATCTTTTCAATATTTGAGACATCAGTTATATTCCTAAATAAATTGTGACACAAAAAAACTCAAATTAGAAATGATAGAATACTTATTTAAAATTTTCAAAAGTTTCTAGGAGATGGTAATTGGCTAAGATCTTATTTTAAGCTCTCCACAAAAGAATTTAAGCCTCTGTTTAATGTTCTCAAGAGAGATACAAACCCTAATTTCTTTCTACAATTGGCTGATAAAAAAATAATTTTACAGAAATTATTAACAGAAAAAGCTGTTATTAATAGATATATAGATTAATTAGTTGTTGGCTGTTTTATAACAATCCTTTGATAAAAAAATTATTAATATAGATTTATATTTATTTCCAAAAGAAGTTTTAACATCCTGTTTTAAAACTGTTGTTGTGTTAATACAAAATTATAGGTCGAGGTCTTAAGAAAGAACTTAATGAAATATTTCTTATTCCAAATAATATAATTAGTTATTAAAGAACACTGATATTTGGCCTAATATACGATCAATTTACCACAGTTTTCACCCTATATGCCTTTATATTCTTTATGAACTTATATACATATAGCCCGTAAGAGGTCTGTTTACTATATTAATAGACAGCTTATTTAATGAGAAGACAATATACATAATTAGATTACATATTTACTCTCTTGAGTTTCCCCTACTTCAACAAAGAAAATTGAACTACATACTGTAGCCACTATTTAAAATACAAAAATTAAGCTTTCAATTGGTATACTCATAGCCAGTATATGGCTTATGGTTTATAATTGCTTAAAATTGTTTCTTTTTTAGATATTGCTAATTTTCAAATTTTACAAATACAGCTCAATTTAAGAAACATGTATTTTTCCTTAATTTTATAAGACATTTAAGAGCTCATATTGGATTGTCTGGACCCCAGAAAAATGCCATAACAAATTTATGTATCAGATAGATTACAGACCTTACAAAAACAATTGGCCATACAATTTTGCTCTTTACATTGGGGTTATTATATAATAAAAATCTGTCTATCTAGATTGCTATGCCACTGTAGCTGATCTGCCTTTTGTGATCCTTGAGGCCAGAAACTACAGTTTTTGACACTTAGCACTTCATTCTAAAAACAGCCAAAGATTAGGTAAACAGCTTTTGTTTTGTCTCGGAAAAAACTGCTGGGCTCTGACTTATGCCTGCTAGTCTGAGGCCACTTAAAAAAGTTATTGTGGCGTTATTATTAGAAGTAGGGGGTTTTCTGTGAAAGCTATCTAAAAAAAAAGTACAAAGAAAACTTCTATTTTATTTGAGAAAGGGAAAAAGGTTCTATTTTATATACTATCCTAAGTGGGAAAAAGACAGAGTTCTACTTTACCTCTCCATTATATTTGCCCTCTTATCCTTTTGTCCTCAATATTCATATTTTTAAAATGTGTGATCACACGTTACAAAGTTCGCTACAAGTTTATTCCAAAAATTAAATTTTTTATATATACATACATACATATATATATATATATATATATAAATTATAAACTGAGCTCACTGAGGGTTTAGAACTATGACTGAGTTATCAGTGAAGATTTGTGTAGATAAGCCCAGACAGTATTTTGTTTTCCATCCTAACACCTAAAATAAATTGTTGGTTCCTTTTTAATTATCTTTCACAAATTGTTTTATAACCTTTTAAAATATGCTGAGTGAAAAAAGTCTGGTTATTACCTAAAAACAGTTTACTGATGTTATTTGAGAGACTGACAAAATTCTTATCACAGTTTTGACTATCAGAAAGGAACCTAGTAACAGTCTCGTTATAAAAAGAGCTTAATAATCATGGGTATAATTTTAAAAACTTTTATAAGATCATCATTAAGATTTAAAAAGTCGGCCGGGCCGTGGTGGCGCACACCTTTAAGCCCAGCACTTGGGAGGCAGAGGACGGCAGATTTCCGAGTTCGAGGCCAGCCTGGTCTACAGAATGAGTTCCAGAACATCCAGGGCCACACAGAAAAACCCTGTCTCAAAAAACAAACAAAACAAACAAACAAAAATTAAAAAGTCATCTACTCATCTATTTGTCTACGTAACATCACCACAAGATAGTACATTTTTATAGATCTATGTTTAGTAATAATAGCTTGAGACAACAATTTGGTAGTTTTAGAGAGTGTATAAGTCAAAGTATAAAAATTTGATTTTAGTGTCCTCAATTTTTTAATAATGGTGTTAATACTTGAGGATTTATACTTAATCAATTATGGCAAGTAGGTGTTACTCATTTTTTATTTTTTAAAAAATTAAAATATGTATACGTGATTTGACACCTTTTCAGGCTTTCTAGTTACAATTAATTTAACAGGAAAAGTACAACTAGTTATTGCCTATACTATCTCTTTTTATACTTGGTGTTCCATATCAGATTAAAATAAACAAAACTGACTATTATAGTCAGACATTTGAGATGTCTTGTTGACAATTTGGCATTACACACGTTACTAAAATTCCTTATAATCCTCAAGGATTATACTCCTTATAATCCTCAAGATATTGTAAAACAGATATTGTGGAACTTTAAAATAGTGTCTTCATGACTCTCTGAGTGTGGGAGAAGTGGCTGTTGGCACTTCTGCCCTGGCTTTACTAAGAACTCTAAAAAATTAGCTTTTAAAAACAAAAGAGGGGGAGCCACACCCCCATAAGGTACCTCCCAGAAATACTCATGCCTTGTTTGTTCTCAATTCTCTAAATCTGAAAGCTCATGACAAAACTGTTGCTGACTGCCTTTGACATGCTGAGACCAATAAAAACTATGCCACAGTTATGTGGGAGGACCTTCTTATCTTTAAATGGAACGGCCCGGACCCAGTTCTCATATGGGGCGGAGGATTGATATGCCTGTTTGATACCTAAGAAAGTACTGCTAGATGTCTGCCAAAAAGATTAATGAAATAAATAGATACCCCTGCAAAGACAGGCCCAGTTATAAATAAGATGAGTAACAACAATTAACATCCAGGGAAGAGAAATCTCCCTGAGATTTCCCCTCTTCTTCCTTTCCAGGTAAAAATGAATCACTCATGGTGTTTGCTGTTGGAAGCTCTAATCCTGATGCTGGCCTCCAGACTTACACTACTCAGACCTTCGATGGGCCATTGACAAGGACATCAAACAGCTAGAGATTGACATCACTAATTTGAAGAAATCCCTCGTTTTGCTGTCTGAAGTGATCTCCAAAAATGCAAAGGACTTTATTGGACTTGATTTACCCTTCTACAATAGAAAAGACTGTGTATAGCTCTAGACTGTGTATAGCCCTTAAAGAAGAATGCTGCTTTTACATAGACAAGACAGGAATGGTTAAAGAGAGCATGAAAAAGGTCAGAGAAGGCCTTGAGAAAAGAGGGGGGGGGGGGGAAAGAGAGAGAGAGAGAGAAAGATGAGAGCTGGTACAAGAATTGGTTTTCAACCTCTCCATGGTTGTCAACCCTACTCCCTACAATTTTGGGACCATTAATTGGGTTACTACGGCTTATTTCTTTTGATCCCTGGGCCTTAAATAGGCTAATTTTGTGAAATAGATAGATGATTTGATAGCAAAACCTATTCAGATACATTATAAGTTGGCTATGAAGGACCACAAGACTCAAGACGAGGTTGCTACTCTATCAAGGGTGTTCCCAAAACCCATCTCCACCCAACCTAAAAGAGAGGACTCCCACCCCTAGACCAAGCAGAGAGGGGCCACCCAGAATCCCCTCTGACCGGCGATCTAAATTCTTGCTTAGGCTGCGAGGCTAAGCACCACAAGGGAATATAAATAAAAGATAAAAATATCTTTCTAGGTTCCCTGAGGAACAAGCCTGACTACATAGGGGTTGATGTCAAAAATATCCCCTTCTCCAGGAAAAAGACATCAGGACGGGTATGGCTCTCATGCCTCACTGGACAGTGACAGGTGAACTGGAGCCATTACTAGGTCCCCTTTAATTACTGGAGGTCAAGCCTCTATCCCCGCCTTTATAAAACTGGAGTCACCACGGTCCTTCTATACTTGGAGAGAGGGGGAATTGTCAGGGGCAGCCCTGCTTATACACTGAAGGCCTAAAATCAGTCATAGGCCTAAAACCAGCAATAGGCCTGACATACATGCATGCTAACACAAAGTCTTGGGTCTCTGTGGAAAAACACTGAAACAGATGCCTAGAAGCTATTGTAAACAGGCAGCGTTGGTGGAAAATTGCCAGGCTGAATACATAGACCTTGTAGATAGGTAGCCTTGGTAGTACCAACTTAGATAAGGACAAGTGAATCATAGTGATCTGTCCCCTGAGACTTCACCCAGCTGATACTCTGTTCTGGAAGATATCTGTACTCCCCCTGATCACCTACGTTTCAGTGTCATCCCCTTCCCCACATCCTGCCTTTTTGTGTATATAACCTGTGTGTGAAAAAGTAAAAATTGTGATCTGATCAGACTATGGACAGACTGTCAATCGTCATTTCTTTGCATCTTTGCCTGTCCCCCCACCCCCCTCTTTCAGGTAACCTCCCTGGACCCCTGTTTAATGCCCTACAGGACAGCACACATACCAAGTTCATAAAAGTAATCAGAATAAATTTTTTGAACTTATAATTTAATGCTATCATTATCTACTACACGGTCCTTGAGATCTCTTTCTACACAGGCATTTTCCTACTACTAAACAGATTACCTTCTGGATTTAAGTTTCTCATACTCTTTGTCTTCAATGCATTAAAAGGTCTGACTTGAATCTGATGTTCTAAGATGGAATCAGGATAACGGTCAAAGAAGATCTCGTTGACAGCCATGTCAAAGGTTGGTATAACCTCCTGTAAAAACAAATATAAAGATGTAGGGGATGAAGAGATGACTCAAGATTTGAGAGCACTTGTTGCTCTGCTAGACAACAGGATTCAGGTCTCAGCACTTTTATCAGGTGGGTTGTAAGCCCCTTTAACTCCAGCTCCAGGGATCAGAAACCCTCTTCTGGGCTCCACAGAATCAATAGTTCAAGGTTCTCTTCAACTACAAAACTACTCTTGAATACTATCCTGCCTCACTGGGGAATACTACCCCATCCCCCAGCCAAAAAAGATAATCTACTTCACGAAATCCAAGAAACCACTAATAAGACTCTTTAGTTTTAAGAAACACTACCAATTAGCAAATATAAAAAAAATCACTCCTTATTTTAATTGTAGTAAAACAGTTTAAAAAAAGGAAGAAAGAAAGAAAGAAAGAAAGAAAGAAAGAGAGAAAGAAAGAGAGGAAGAAAGAAAGAGTCACCCTTTGCAAGTATCCTTTTTACCTCAATATAATTCTGCTTGCTAGGAACATTTACTATAATCAGGAAGCTCAAAGTCAAATTCTTACCTGTGGGTAGGAGACGAGCTGTCTATATAAATTTTTACCAAATGATTTTATATGTTCACAGTTCACATTTAAAAATGGCTCTCCTGTAATATTAATCTGTAAGATATATGGACAAGTCATATTTTTACTAATTCTATTATCTCAAAATACAAAACGTTCACTTGTAAATCATATTTGATTACCTCTGCAAGTCGTTGCATGTACAAAGGTTGAGTAATATCTATGCCAACATTTTCTTCTTCTTTGGCCAGAGGATCGGTAAAACACTGAAGGAATCTCTTGAATTAGAGAAACAATATTAAGTGTTAATGAACTTAGAAATATGTAACTACTATTAAAATGCAAAAAAAACCCAGCAAGATGGTCAGTAATTAAGGATGCTTGACTAGAACCTGACAACCTGAGTTGTATAGCTATCTGCACAAAAATAATATTTGTCTTTTGGGCTTGAGACAAGGATCTCAGTAAACAGCCCAGGCTGGCCTTGAACTTGCAGCAATCCTCTGTTTTAGTGCTCAAGTGTTTACCACTCTAGACTGAGTTTTAGCATACATTAAGTTACCTGAAAATTTTCTTTGCACGTCGCCACATTCACATCTGTTCCCCAAATCACAAGTTTTTGGCCTAGAGACTGTTCACTTGCTACTGTGTCTTCTGCTGCTGCCTATAGAGAAAGATAGAATAGAAACCTGTAAATGAAATGACCTACTTTATGCTCCCAACATAACACCATCAGAGATCTGCTTTGTACTTACTCCATCAGACTGCAGATCCACCTGCAAACCCTTTCGTGCTGAGCCCAGGTCTGGCCTCTGCCTCACAGGTGTGCCTCTCACCCCACTTCTTGGGGTTCCTTCCACTCGAGAGCTGGGAGTGCCATATGTCAATGGTGAACTAACATCAAAGTCCAAAGGAATAGCTATAAAAACAATGTATTTAGCTTTACTGTGAAATCACCACAGCAACAGCACATCAGAACCTAATTTCAGAATGCTGTTTGCCAATTTAAACAGAATACTTATTGCAATTTTTCATAGCCAAAATGTAGTTCTACTATAAAATATACTTTCTTTGCTTACTAGGTCCTAATATGTACCAACTCTGCTTCACACCTCAGGTATTTCAGTGAAGAATCTACCAGCTTACACAGAAAAATGTTTAGGGATCATAGCAACTGTTAAACCAGCAAAACTGATAGCTGACCCACCTGAAGAATGCATCTGAGGAGGGCTGGAAAACAAGGCATTCTGTGCAGTTGGGCTCTGCAGGTCCGCTCCTGGTGAGGTGGGCATTGGTGGCAGCTCTCCGGTGGAAGAATCTTCGCCTCTACGTCTACGATTGGGAGACGACCTGCTGTTTTCTTCACTACGAACTTCCGTAATACAAAACAGAAAAAGACTATCAACGCTCATGCTTAGTCTCCAGGAAGTGCCTTTTAGGGTAGTCTTATTACTTCAAAACGACAACCCCTCCCCCAAACCCCCGAAGTGGAACAGAGGGAAAAGGTGTAGGCATTTTGAACCAACTGAACACACGACGCCAGAGAACCTGGAAACGAGCGCTCAGAGTCATTTATATCTTGGTGAACGGAGGCTACTATATGCCCAAGGTCTGTCAATCACACACCAGGCTCGAAGGACTCAGGACATTCCACAGTGCTGCGGGAAGAGACTCGAGGCGGAAAGGGGGACAGATGAGGGAGGGAACTCACGGGACTGGGTTGGGGTGACTCGTCCGCGTCGGCTGCTGCGGCGGCTCGGGGTGGACGCCGGGGACGACATGATGTTGCGAGCTACGCGACAAGAGGAATCTGGTTCTTAGTTGTTCCGCTCCGGGACCCCTCGTACCTCGGATCCGGGTTAGCTACAAACGAGAACTCGAGAAAAGTGAGAGCTCCGCAGCCAACCAAGGCAGCGTTCCTGGGCCCGCAGATCGAAGCGATTCCCGCCAGCCGCTCTGTCGTCACAGCGCCCAGCGGCCCCTGGCCAATCAAAGAGGCCAGTGCACGTGGCTCCGCCTCCGGAAAGCGCCACTGCGCGCCCTGGCTCAGAAGTACGTGTGCCCTGAGAGAAGGCATCCGACCAATCATAGAGGCAAGGGCGTGTAGCTCCGCCTCCGGAAGGCGCCACTGCCAGCCGGCGGGGGAGTTCTTAACCGCTACCTAGGTTAAAAGCCACGATTCACTTTGCACACCCCTCGCTTCGGATGGGCCAGCCTGCAGCGGGATTGTGCTTTGGCGGGAAACCCGCGGGGAGCTCAACCCCCTTGTGCGTGATCAGAGCTGTCCCGAGTACAAGCACCGATCTGTTGTATCTCGCTTGGCTAGACTGGTTCTGTCCGTTTGTGTTCCGATGTGCACAAGTTAAGCGCTACAGAGTTGTAGGCAGCTGCGCGCCTTCACCCCCTCCCGCGAGAGGATAAGGGAGCAGTTCCCGAAGGGCCTTCAGGGGAGAGCTGGAGAGGGGCTGAGACGCATGCGCGAAGCGGTGTCGGCGTTATGGCGGACGCGGGGACTGGCGTGCGGTGCTGGCTACTGCAGCTGCAGGAGTTCGTGTCCGCAGCAGACCGCTGCAATGCTGCCGGGGCCAGTTACCAGCTGATCCGTAGCCTGGGGCAGGAGTGCGTGCTGAGCACTAGCTCCGCAGTGCAGGGTGGGTAAGGTCCCCATTTTACCTGCTCTCAGATGGAGGGCTCAGCGTTTCTCTCCGTGCGTGAAGTCATCCTCCCGTGCAGTCTATGGGACTGGTAGATGTTTACAGTGCTCTTTTCCTAGCATTTGAGGACGATGTTTTAAAACAGGTGTTGGAAAATGACCCCCACATTTGATAGTCATTTTTATCCAAAGTTGTATGAGCGTGCAAGACTGAAGTATTTTCTTTCAAAGTAAAATCGCTAGAACTCAATAGGACCTTTACAAAATCCTTCGTTCGTTGCACCATGGTTTTAGAATAATTGCAAAAATTAATTAAATTTATGCAGTCCTTTTGACATTTTTATTTTTTTGAGTTAGGTATTTGCTATATAGCCCAACCTAGTCTGGAATTTACTATGTATGTAGAATGAGCCTTCAAATGCTGGGGTTATAGATGTGAGATACCACACATGCCTTGTTCTTTTTAACCATTTAGTAATGCCTACATGATAACTTAATTTTCTTTTTGGAGATGTCTCATTTCAGCCTTAAGAAATATTTTCTTTTGAACTAGCCTTGACTGGTCTCCAGCTTGTGATTTTCTTTTTTCTTTTTTTGGTTTTTTGAGACAGGGTTTCTCTGTATAGCCCTGGCTGTCCTGGAACTCACTCTGTAGACCAGGCTGGCCTCGAACTCAGAAATCCGCCTGCCTCTGCCTCCCAAGTGCTGGGATTAAAGGCGCCACCACCGCCCGGCGTGATTTTCCTCACAAGGATATTCATTCATATCCTCTCCCTCTCCCTCCCCCTCTCCCCCTCCCCCCTCTCTGTCTTTGTGTGTGTGCACGCTATGGATGTGCAGGTACCTATATAGAGGTCAGACAAGGTAGAGCAGGAGTTACAGATGGTTACCAGACACCAGACGTGGGTGCTGGGAACTGAACTCTAGTTCCCTGGAAGAGTAGGGTTTGGTCTTAACCACTGGCCTAGGTCCTCAGATAATGTTTTTAAGTTTCAACGTGAGGGCTAGCAAATCAGTGGTAGAGTGTTTACCTGGTAAGCATGTGGCCAAGGGTTCAACCCCCAGTACTGCCACAGAAAACAAAACTGACTATGTTGTGGGTAAAAACTGTGTTCCTTTCTTAAAAAGATATGCAAACTTTTTTTTAAATCTCAGTGTGTATAAATGTAAAATAGCTGGATGTTGTGTTGCAGGCCTTTAGTCATAGGCAGAGGCAGGCAGATCTGAGTTCCAGGCCAGCTATGGCTATATAGTGATACCTTGGGTTTTGTTTTGTTTTTTTTTTTAAAGTGAACAAAAGTTTAAACAAGATGCTATATAGTAATTACGCATTTTCAAGAACCTAGTAATTATGGAGAAAACACAACATAAAACACATTATTAATATTATTATTTTACTTACATTTCAAATGTTATCCCCTTTACAGGTTTCCCCTCCACAAACTCCCTATCCTATCCTCTCTCCCCCTGCTTCTGTGAGGGTGATGCTTTAACCACCCATCCACTGCAGCCACATCCCCTGACATTTCTCTACACTGGGACATCGAGCCTTCACAGGACCAAGGGCCTCCCCTCCCATTGATGCCGGATAAGGCCATCCTCTGCTACATATGCAGCTGGAGCCATGGGTCCCTCCCTGTGAACTATTTGGTTGGTGGTTTAGTCCTTGGGAGCTCTAGGGGGGGTCTAGTTGGTTGATATTGTTCTTCCTATGGGGTTGCAACCCCTTCTGCTCCTTCAGTCCTTTCTCTAACTCCTCCTTTGGGGACAACATGTTCAATCCAATGGTTGGCTGCGAACATCCACATCTGTATTTGTCAGGCTCTGGCAGAGCCTCTCAGAGACAGCTATATCAGGCTCCTGCCAACAAGCACTTCTTGGCATTAGCAATAGTGTCTGAGTTTGGTGTCTGCATATAGGATGGATCCCCAGGTGGGACAGTCTCTGGATGCCCTTTGCTTCAGTCTCTGGTCTACTCTTTGTCCCTATATTTCCTTTAAACAGGAGCAATTCTGGGTTAAAATTTTGGAGATGGGTGGGTGGCCCTATCCCCCAACTAGGGGCGATGCCTAACTTCTGAATATGGTCTCTACAGGTTCTCTCTCCCCTTAGTTGGGTATTTTAGGTAATGCATCCCCATTGGGTCGTGGGAACCTCTTGCTTTCCTGGCATCGGGGACTTTCTGGTGGCTACCCCCAGTTCTCCATCCCCTATTGCTACACACCTCTGTTCAATTTCCTGGTCCTCTGTACATCTTCATTTCCTCCCATGCCTGATCCTATCCCCCCCCCCTTCCCCTTCACCCTCCTCTCTTCCTCCCAAGTCCTTTCTATCCTATATCTCCTTTGATTTTTTGTTCCTCCTTCTAAGTAGGACTGAGGCATCCATACTTGGATCTTCCTTCTTCTTGAGCTTCATATGGTCTGTGAATTGTATCTTGGGTATTCCAAACTTTTGGACTAATATCCAATTATCAGTGAGTACATACCATGTGTGTTCTTTTGTGACTGGGATACCTTACTCAGGATGATATTGTCTAGTTCCATCCATTTGCTTGTGAATTTCATCATTGTTTTTAATAGCTTAGTAGTCTTCCATTGTGTAAATGTACCACATTTTCTGTATCTATTCCTCTTTTGAGGGACATCTGGATTTGAGGGACATCAGCTTCTGGCTATTATAAATAAGGCTGCTATGAACGTAGTGGAACATGTGTCCTTGTTATATGTTGGAGCATCTTTTGAGGATATGCCCAGGAGTGTTATAGCTGGGTCCTCAAGTAATGCTATGTCCAATTTTCTGAGGAATTGAAAGACTGATTTCCAGAGTGATTGTACCAGCTTGCAATCCTACCAGCAATGGAGGAATGTTCCTCTCTCCACATCCTCACCAACATCTGTTGTCACCTGAGTTTTTGATCTTAGCCATTCTGACTGGTGTGAGGTGAAATCACATTTGCATTTCCCTGATGAATAAGGATGTTGAACATTTCTTTAGGTGCTTCTCACACATTCAAGATTACTCAGTTGAAAATTCTTTGTTTAGCTCTGTACCCCATTTTTTAATAATGTTATTTGGTTCTTTGGAGTCTCACTTCTTGAGTTCTTTGTATATATTGGTATTAGCCCTCTATCAGATGTACGATTGGTAAAGATGTTTACCCAATCTGTTGGTTGCCATTTTATCCTATTGACAGTATTCCTTGCCTTATAGAAGCTTTTCAATTTTTGGGGGTCCATTTGTTGATTGTTAATCTTAGAGTATAAGCCATTGGTGTTCTGTTCAGGAAAATTTCCCCTGTACCCATACGTCTTCCTTTTCAGACTGTTTATCCTTTGAGTAGATGAAGGATACTGATTTGATTGAGTTAATTTTATATCCTACCACTTTGCTGAAGTTGTTATCTGGTTTAGGAGTTCTCTGGTGGAAGTGTTGGAGTCACTTAAGTATACTATCATATCATCTGCAAATAGTGATATTTTGACTTCTTCCTTTCCTATTTGTATCTCTTTGACCTCCTTTTGTTGTCTAATAGCTTTGGCTAGAAGAGTAGTATATTGAATAGGTAGGGAGAGAGTGGTCAGCCTAGTCCCTGATTTTAGTGGGATTGCTTCAAGTTTCTCTCCATTTAGTTTGATGTTGGCTACTGGTTTGCTGTATATTGCTTTTACTATGTTTAGGTATGGGCCTTGAATTCCTGATCTTTCCAAGCCTTTTATCATGAAGGGATGTTGAATTTTGTCAAATGCTTTCTCAGCATCTAGTGAGATGATCATGTGGTTTTTTTCTTTGAGTTTGTTTATATAGTGGATTACATTGATGGATTTCCATATATTGAACCATCCCTGCATCTCTGGGATGTTGTTAAACACTTATATTTAATTGCTTTCTGTTTTCACTGTTTTAAAGTTAGAATTCATTTTTGTGGAGTGACCTATTTGTTCTTATGGCAGTTCCAATTTTACTATTAATATATACTATATTGAAAGATTATAAGCTTTTTGTTTCTTATTAGTACAATAAACCGTGCAAGTATTTCTAGAGTGTGTGTGTGTGTGTGTGTGTGTGAGAGAGAGAGAGAGAGAGAGAGAGAGAGAGTGTTTTGGTGGTTTTTGTTTGTTTGTTTGTTTTGAGACATTGTCTATCTGCACAGCCCAGGCTGTAACTCTACCTATTCTATGCTAGCAGCTCAAGTACTGGAATTACAAGGCTCAGGCTACTATTGTGCTCAAAAACTTACTGATTTTAAATAACAGAACTCACCTTAAAATACTATGATCAGAGCTATACATAGGTTACACCAAGCTAGAACCAAGGTGTTTGGGGAGATTTCCTTTCTGAATGGTCTAGGAGAGACAAGCCATTTCTTCATTTATTTAGATGATAGAACTAAAGCCCCTGTTTCTTTGTTGGTGATTTGTGAGTTTAGAGTGTCCACTTACTTTTGTAGTCTTCAACATGGTGACAAGCAGCACGCTAGACCCATCTCATGAGGTGCCTAAATCTCTCCTGTACTTTCCTCTTCCCTTTTTGTTTTTGTATAGATAGGGTCCAACTTCCCCCTTGTGAGGCCTCATATGATTATATTGGATCCCCCAGATAGAGCATTATATTACCATCTTAAGGTCATTAATTAGCAACTTCATTCCATTTGTAACCTTTATTACCTTGTAAAATTGATAGTTGATATCTAGAAGTTAGACCTCACAGAGAAGACTCTTGTAGGGAGGGCAGAAAGTCTTATTTTGCTTACTGCATCTTCGTGGAACAATGTGCAGAACTTTCTGTTTCCGTTGTTCTAAAGTAATAGCCTCATGTTAGTTTTCTTATTTGCAAGACTACCTTGAAAACCAGGCAATCCTTTTAGAGGTCTTTTATGAAATGTTTCTTGGCACTTCTAATTTTTTTCTCCTCCCCTTTGTCCCCCACCCCAGCATTGCAGATTTCCTTAGTTTTTTCCAGAGAGTTTGGTTTGCTCGTATTTATCCGGAAGTCACTTAGCATTGATGAAGTAAGTGTAATCTTTGATTTTTGTCTCTTCTATCTTTCTCTTTGTTGGAGTGGCTTATTCTTACCCATATTTTCTATTTATTTCTTATAGTTTCGTGATTGTAGAGAAGAAGCCCTAAAATTTTTATGTGTTTTCTTAGAGAAAATTGACCAGAAGGTTATGCATTACTCTCATGATATTAAGGTAAGGAGGAGGAGGAAAAATCAAAACTCACTTATGCCAGCTTCAGTGTTAAGTTTGTGGTTGAGAGAACTCAGACTCTTATTTCTTTATTTTTTCTTATTGGAGCTTACTCATCTTAGCTTGGTTGTGCTGGGAATGTGGATGCCATTCAGCATTCAATTTGGTTCTGATAAGACCTTTGTTGGAAGAGCTTGCTTTGGTAATGTTAATACTTTATACACTGTAGTATATGAAATTAAATGATGCTTTTCATAATAATAAATTAGATGTTTTAAATCATGAGTTTCAAGAACACTTTATAAGACCATTTTATAGAACCATTTCCTTAATAGTGGAAACTTAGCTATAATGCCTTAGCCAAAGAAAAGAACAATTTTAGTAAAGTGGTTAATCTTTATAAATGTGTCATAATTTATAACATTCTTTGATATATAGTTTGTTTTATTTACTTTTACCAAAATTCTGTGGAATGTTCCCTACCCCAACACCCTCCAGTTTGGTACCAAGAACAGAGCGATCATCTCTCCAGCCCTCTTTGAACATGTTTGTTGCTTTCTTGTTCTCGATTGCTTTCTTCCCTATCAGTGTGTTGTCTGAGCTACTCAAATTCCTGTGCCACCTTACCCTGTAAGTAGCTGGGCCTATAGCTTGTTTCTTGATGTATAACAACAAGTATGACATATATGTAGAAAGAAATGATGTACTTTTTGGTTTTTCATTTTTTCAAGTTCTTATTGAGGTATCATCTACCTGTGCAGTTAACATTACAACCATAACATATTGAGTTGGAGTTTTTAGTAAGATTGATTGATTGATTGATTGATTGATTGATTGATTTTTCAAGAAAGGGTTTCTCTGTGTAGCCCTGGCTGTCCTGGAGCTCACCATGTAGACCAGGCTGGCCTGGAAGCCTGATCTGCCTGATTCTGTCTCCTGAGTCGAGATTAAAGGCATGTTCCACCACTGTCTGGCCAAGTTCTCAGTAATTTTTAATCTGGACATTTAAATACTCTATTATGCTTTTAATGGTTAATTAATACATTTTATTATGTTACACACTGGGATTATCCCCTCAGATACAGTTTTGTTAAGTTAACTTTGTTAAGTCTTAGTTCTTAAGTTTGGTGATTTTTATCTCCTTTTGAATGAGATGTTTCTTTTTGAATCCTAGAATACTTGTAGCAGTGTTTATACAAAAGATAGAACTGCTAAGTGTAAAATTCCAGCCTTAGACCTTCTGATTAAGGTAACTTTATATTTCTTTTTTGTTTGTTTGTTTTGTTTTTTTGGTTTTGTTTTTGGTTTTTCGAGACAGGGTTTCTCTGCGTAGCCCTGGCTATCCTGGAACTCACTCTGTAGACCAGGCTGGCCTCTAACTCAGAAATCCGCCTGCCTCTGCCTCCCAAGTGCTGGGATTAAAGGCATGCGCCACCACCGCCCGGCTATATTTCTTAGAAGTATGTTTTTATGTTAAGTATATAACTTGAGACTGGAAATCTGAGTTTTGTTTAGGTGGGAGTTTAGGAGAGGGTAGAGTTGTGATTATGTAAAGGACATTTAGATTTTGTAACCACCATCTGGCAGCACCTGGTGTTTTCTTCTCCTATTTTTCTGAGTAGTAAGAGAAGAATGTGAAGTTGTAAGAGACATAAAGGAGAGAGTTAGCTGAGAACTTAGTGTTTTTCCATTTATCACTTTTACTGTCTTGGTCAAATCTGTTGATGTTAGGTACCCAAAGAGCACCTCCTTGTGTTTCATTTGACTTTTTTTTGAAGTCTTAGTAGTGAGGGTAGACTGATGTATTTCCGTGCACCCTGGGGCTCATGTTCACTTGTACTCTGAGTCATTTTGCATTTCTGGTGTAGAGTTATATTGGATTTAGTTGGTCGTGATCTTCAGTGCCTCCAAAGAAAAGTTCTAGTCATGTTGTTGGTCTCTGGGGAAGTTACAATTATGTTGAGCCTGCCTTTCCCCTGTGATCTTCTGCTGATCACTTAAGCCGGACTTTCCCATAATTCCATGTAGGTGTCACTCCCAAGAGAGCAGCATGGATCTGCTGGAGGCCAGGACTGAAAGCTTTGCTGAAGGGGAGGATATTTTTCTATATTTCCTCTTTAGAAAATTGTAATCTGTTTCTTTAGTTACTTAAGATACTAAGAAGTTCCAGACTCATGGATGAATTTAAGATTGGAGAATTATTTAACAAATTCTATGGAGAACTTGTATCAAAATCAAAACTACCTGATACAGGTGAGATGCTATTTTCAAATATTTTAACAAATTAACCTTAACTAACAGTTTCCTCAACGAAGGTATTTTGCAAAAAAAAAAAAACAAAAACCGCAATGGAACACAAAAGGATTCCTTAAAACACACCAAGTGTAGATTAGCTTATAGAAATAGATTTAGATAAAACTTGGGGAAGAATTTCATGAAAGCTTAGGCATTTTGTGTTGTACTATAAAATTACTTAAAACATTGTTTAAAGATACTTGTATATGTGCAGGTGCATGTGTGAACTCAGAGGACAATTGGGGAGAATCAGTTCTCTCCTTCAACCATATGGGTTAAGGGACTCAAACTCAGGGGTTAGGCTTGGCAGCAAGTGCCTGTAAAGTGCCTCCCTGTGCTGTCTGGCTGGTCCTAAAACCATGTTGAACTGAACATCCTCTTATTTCTCATTTATACATTTTTGTTATTTTACTTATTTACATGTAGCTTGCTTTCATTTATCTGAACTTATTTTTCAGTTTTAGAAAAAGTCTATGAGCTCCTGGGAGTATTAGGTGAAGTTCATCCTAGTGAAATGATAAATCATTCAGAAAATCTGTTCCGGGCTTTTCTGGGAGAACTTAAGACCCAGGTATAATACTCCCTATGAAAATATACTTCCACAGTCTTGTTTTCGTTGTTATTTTCACTTTGTAAAATCTTCCTAAAAACTCCCTTGTAGATGACATCCACAGTAAGAGAACCTAAGTTTCCTGTCTTAGCCGGCTGTCTAAAGGGACTATCCTCACTTCTGTGCAACTTCACTAAGTCCATGGAAGAAGGTACTGCCACGCTTTGTTTGATTTTCTTTCTACTAATGATACCTTGTCTCAAAGATAAAATAAGGACAAATTCTGATGTATGCTATAATCTTAATGATATCCTTAGTGAAATAAGCCAGTCCTAAAACAAAAGCCAAACTGTATATATCTCCACTTAAATGAGTTACATGAGTAGGAAATTGTAGAGGTAGACAGTAGAGTGTGAGTTTCTAGGAGCTGGGGGAGGAGTAATTTCAGTGGGTACAGCTTTTCTGTTGTATGTGATGAAAAAGCTTTAGGCATGGAACATGCTGTTATACAACAGTGTGAAAATAGTTAATGCTACTAAACTAGATTTTTAAAATGATGACTATTATGCAGATTTTACCACATTATAAATAGATATGAGGATGTTTCTGTAAGAGGCTATGCACTTGAGAGGGATGGTGTGTTTGAGAAGAGGTAGCAGGAGGGTGCTGCAAGGCCAAGGTCAGACCTCCATGTGCTCTGCCACAGTGGCAGTCCACGATACTGGCAGTCCAGGCCTTCTACACTGCTGAGTGCTTGTTGCTGTTGTGAGTGCATGTTGTGTTCAGAATTACTTTGCTAAAACAATTTACTGTAGTTATTTTTGTTTCCTTTTTAATTTTTTTCCCACTGGCTTACAAATGACTAGATCTTTCTGTGAAGCTTTCACACATTCTGTTTTGGTTGATTCTCCCCTTTCTCCCATCTCCCCATCACTCCTTCACCTGTTGTGCACTCTCATTTCCACTATTCCAGTTACTTGTATTTAAATGTTCTTTAACGTAATAATAACCTCTTGCAGTCTCAATTAAGATGCTATTATATCAGTAATGCCTTTCTTTGAGTGTATAGTCAAACTTTCTTGGTTTTCTATTCCAAAGTTGACTTTTTAAAAATCTTTTTTATGTTAGAAAATATATTTTTATCACAATAAGGTCTCTGATGTTAATCTCCCTCAAGAGCCTGTCATGTCTGCCGTCTGATGCAGAAATCTTCTATCAGAGCAGACGGTTTTCTGTGTATATAAGTCACTGCTAGAAGGACAGAGAAACCAGTCAGTAATAAATCATGTCTTCTGTATAGCTGCAATTAATAATGTGATTGTAGACAGTTATATAGGTGATTGTGGTGTCAGCTTACCTAGAAGACCCATACATTATAGTTATGTACATATTCTGCATTCTTCTTTAGGATATAAAATTATGACAGTCCACAGTAATATTTTATTCACATTTGTAATTTCCATCATTTACCATGTGTTGTAGGTAGTGTTCTATTGCTGTAAGGAGACCAACATAGCTCTTATAGAAGAAAACACTTAACTGAGGACTTGCTTACATTTTAGAGGGTCAGTCTGTGATTATCATGACAGGGAGCAGACAGGCATAACCTTGGAGCAATAGCTGAGGACTTCCCATCCTGATCTTCAGGCAGTAAGCAGAAAAAGAGACAGAGATAGACAGACTGAGAGAGACACAGAGAGCGACAGACTGACTGACTGGACCTGGCATGGGCTTTTGAAAGTTCAAAGCCCACCCCCAGTGACACACCTACTCTAACAAGACCACACTCATTAACTCTTCCCAAATAGTCTTACTAACTGAGGACTTAATGTTCAAACATATGAGCATTCTCATTCAAACCACCAAGGAAGGCATTTTATGTGGAATGAATGTCTGAGAGCATTGGAGGACAGGGAAGTATGTTTGGCCTTGAATGAGTCACACCTTTTAACCTTCCGGTCTTCATAGAAGCTATAAGTTGCCTCTTTTATAGATGAGAAAAGCTGAAGCTCTGAGAGATTATGTAACCTAGGTGATAATTTAGAACCTGACCTTACACAGTAGTTATCTCAGATTTTCTTTCCACTTTCCCCAGAAGCTGTAACAGCTTGCAGCTCTAGCTCAGTCAAATGATGTTGAGAAGTTATTCTGGAATCAGGAGATTTGTACAGCTATTGCAAGTACCAATCTGTTTTAAGAAAAGCTGTCACTTTCAAGCATCTGATAAAGAGTATAAACAGTTTTACAATTTTTAACAGTTTCTGTTGTTCTTATACCCTCAGATCCCCAGACTTCAAAGGAAATTTTTGGTTTCACATTAAAAGCAATTCGTCCTCAGGTAGTATTAATATTACTCTAAGTCTTTTACAGTAGTACTTCTGATTTTCAATCTGTAATGTTTCTTTTTCTTCTGCAATAGATTGAGATGAAGCGATATGCTGTGCCCTTAGGTAAGAATCTATTTTTAATAAGGTAACAGTTTAAATGACTTAAGTTAGCATTGTAAGGTTTTGTTTAAGTAAGAATGAAAGCAAATACAAAAGTACCTGTGATGTTTCACGTGTGTTTATTTATAAGATTTCATTAACTGAAGCACATAAACTCTTACTGGGATGCTGACACTTACGTTACATGATCTATAGATATCAAACACACACACACACACACACACACACACACACTTATTAGGAAATGCCTAGATGGCTCAATGAGTAAAGGAACTTGATTTCAAGTGTGATGACGTGAGTTCCATCCCCAGGACCCATGTAGTGGCAGAAGAGCATTGACTCCTGCAAATTGTCCTTTGGCCTTCATATTTTTGCAGGCTCATACACACATGTAATAAGAAAATTTCTAAAAAGTACATTTTTAATGTTAGTGCAATTAGATTCAATGGCCAAAAATGTTTTAAGTTTATATAGAAAAGAATTTTAAATATGTATGTATGTGTGTGTGTGTGTGTATATAGATATAAATAAAATTACATATATGTATTTGTAAACATACAAACACACACACACATACATATATATATATATGGATATCATTCAGGAGGTTCAAGCTACTTAATAAGTTTGCTGTTGTTGAGACATGGTTTTATGTTGCCTAGGGTGGGCTTTTACTTCACTATATAGATGAGGACATCCATTTCCCTAATGCTTAGATTTCAGGGATATGTATTATATGATGCTAGCTACCAAACCCAGGGCCTTGTGCAGCTAAGCAAACACTCTGTCAACTAAGCTGCCTCCTCAGCCCATAGGGTCTTTGATTCTGCTTTGAATCAATAAATATATATCCAGTTTTAGGGCATAGGCCTAAGTCAGTGTGGAGACTGGGAACATTAGAGGTATTACAGGGTGCTTTGAGATCACTAGATTATTATAGGGTAGTATACTGAATCTTGTGTGTGTGTGTGTGTGTGTGTGTGTGTGTGTGTGTTTTGAGACAGAGTCTCTCTACATAGGCCTGGCTGTCCTAGAACTTAGTTTGTAAACTAGGCAGGCCTCAAACTCACATCCTGCCTTTGTGTCCTGAGTCCTTAAAGGTGTGTGCCACCATGCCTGTCTGTACTAAATTTTCTTGAGTGTGGTTTAAACTTTAATATATACAGAAAACTTTCTTATTTCTTTTTTCTGACTTATGTTGACATACTTTAAATGGAATGGATTTTATATTTGCAGCTGGCTTACGACTACTTACCCTACATGCATCTCAATTTACTACCTGCCTTCTGGACAACTATATTATTTTATTTGAAGTCCTGTCAAAATGGTGTAACCATACAAATGTGGAATTAAAAAAAGCTGCACATTCAGCCCTGGAGTCCTTCCTGAAACAGGTACTTCAGATTCAACTTTCATTAAAAACTTTCACAAAAGAACTAAATTCCAATCTTGTACCTGCATGTTTGAAAAATAATTACAAGGTGATCCATTAGTTCCTGTAGCACTTACGGTACAAAACTTTGCTATTGATCAGCCATGGGTGTTAGCTAGATTGAATGATCTCAGATTTGATCAATACTTGAACCAAGATCAAGGCGTAGCTAATGGAGTAAACATGCAGCATAGAGGAGGAGGAAAACAAAGCCAGGGATGCTTAGAGCAAGAAGACAGAGGCCAGAAGCCTGTCTTGGCAGATGAGGGCTGCCTGCAGTTAAGAGATCGTCTCCAGAGTAGAGGGATCTTCTCCCCTCAGTTTCTGTCTGTTGTGGAATGGAGTTACAGAACTGAGCCTGCAGATTTTGAAGCCCATCCTTGTTAGTTAAGGAGAGTGTGCTATGATTGAGGAACTGTTCTCAAGGATGGATATGTATTCAGAGGTTTAGAACTACGTAGGAAATCTCAGCCAGGTGTTGAGGAAGTGTGTACATACATTGACTGTGGTGGGGAATGCTAGAGAGGTGTAACAAAAATGTTGTGTGGAGCACTATTAAAAGTGGGTAAGTAGAGCTGGATATGGTGATACCAGCTGCAGGGAATCCAATACATTATTCTGACTTCAGTGGGGCACCAGGCTTACATGTGACAAATGTACATACATGCTGGCAAAACACTCAAACACATAAACAGGGCCAGGTGTAGTGATACACTCCTTTTATCCCAGCATTCAGAAGGCAGAGGCAGAGGCAGAGGCAGGTGGATCTCTTGTGAGTTTGAAGCCAGTCTGGTCTGTAGAGCAAATTCCAGGATAGCCATAACTATGAAGAGACACTCAAAAAGAAAACCAAAAAAAAAAAAAGGGATTAAGTAGTAGTTAATTTCACAAGCTTGTCCTTTAAAACCTATGTGAAATGTGCAGTGTTGCCTTGAGATTCAAACTTTTATGGGAGGGAAGGAAAGAGAAAGCATTGTTGTCCTTAGGTGTTGCTAATTTTAGGAAATTGAAAAGATAGATACAGTGGCTTTCTGTCCCCTTTATATTCCAGTCTGTCTCTCCTAGCTTCTGGTTCTTCATCTTCCTCTTTTTCCTCTTCTTCCTCTTCCTCCTCCTCCTCCTCTTCTTTAAGATTTATTTAATCTACCTTATTTATTTAATTTGGTGTTTTGAGACAGGGTCTCTATGTAGTCCTGGCTGTCCTAGAACTTGCTGTATAGATTAGACTGGTCCCAAACTCACAGAGATCCACCCACTTCCTCTGCTGTAGTGGTGAACTGTTAATCTGCTCTGAGCTCCAGGTGGTTGATCACACTTCTTGCCACCCACCAGAGTTCTCTAGATTCAAGAATGAAAACACAAACGCACACACACACACACACAAAACCTTTATATTTTGATATACCTTGACTAGCTCAATGAATGCCTGGGCACTTCCAAACCTCCCTGTAGTTAGCTCACTCCCCTCTGGTATTCCTGAGTTAATACTTTCTAAATTATCTTTGCTGCCCTGTTTCCATCTCTCTGCTTCCGTGTCATGGTGATTCTCTTCGTTCTCTCTTTTGCGTTTCTTGCCCGGGAATCCTAAAAGTCCCTCCTCTTTCACCCTGCCCAGTCATTGGCTGTTGGCTCTTTATTGATTAATCAAAAATCAATTGGGGCCGGGCAGTGGTGGTGCACGCCTTTAATCCCAGCACTTGGAAGGCAGAGGCAGGCAGATTTCTGAGTTCGAGGCCAGCCTGGTCTGCAGAGTGAATACCAGGACAGCCAGGGCTATACAGAGAAACCCTGTCTCGAAAAACAAAACAAAAACAAAAGCAAACAAACAAAAAATCAATTGGGGACAGGAACCCTCAGCATCTGGACATGCAGATTCCTGTGTGATTTTTGAGAGCCGAATTAAGACAAAGCATTAGAATCAATCCCTAACACTCTGCTTCTCCAGAGGTAGGATTAAAGGCCTATATCACTATGCTTTGCCATGTTATGTGTCTCAGTCTTTTGCCAGTATGTATGTATGTATGTATGTATGTATGTATGTATGTATGTATGTATGCCTGCCACATATGTGCCTTGTGCCCCACTGAGGTTAGAATAATGTATAAGATTCCCTAGACTGGAGTTACAGATGATTGTGATCTACCACTGTGAGCCACTATGTGGGTGCTGGGAACCGAACCCAGCTCCTCTTCGAGAACAACATAAATTCTTAATGACTTAATCTCTCTAGCACCTTCTTTCTTCCTTTTAAAAAGAAATTTAATTTCTGGAGTGTTTCATGTATGAGTTCTGTATTTGCATCATTTCTAGTTCTGTCTCTTCTTCTTCGTGTTCCTCCAACATGTCACTCCCTACTCCTTCTCAAGGCATGTTCTTTAATTATGATTTCTACCTATATATGCATGTGTGTATTTGAGCCTCAGTGTTGTGTGCATGTGTTTCAGGGGTGACCATTTGGGATTGGATAACCTAGCAGAAGCCATTGATTTCCTTCATCAAGGGTTAAGGCCTTGTGAGATTTTCCCCTGACCATTTGGCCTGTCAACTGGTGTTGTCATTCTTCAGATCTTACTTAGGCATCTATATTGTTACAGTGCCATGTGTACAGCTTCCCTGTCATATGTAGAGGACACGATCTCCTAGCAGACATCCTGGTCCTCTGCCTCTTACAGTCTTTATTCCTTGTCTTTCATGATGTTCCCTGAGCCTTAGATGAAGCGGCTGTGTTGCAGGTATAGCAGAAGCGGCTAAGCTCTCCATGCTCAGTTATTCTCTGCATTTTGACCAGTTGTAGCTTCTGTGATGGTTTTCATCTACTCTAAAAAGAAATTGCAAGGGTATTGGGTAGAGATAGCTGCACTTGCCTGTGTATGAAAGATAAATACTTAGACGGAAGCTAGGAATTACACTGGTTTAGGAAAGAGACAGTGGTAGCTGATTAGCCATTCTTAAACCTTGTTTTGCCTAGTATTTTTTTCTCATTTTTTCCATGTTAAAATTTTGTTTGTATGTCTTTTTGTTTATTAGAGTTTGTTGTTTTGTGTTGAGACAGGTCTCACTATGTATCCCTAGTGAACACACTTTGAAGGTAGACTATATTAGGTTCAAAGGCACAGAGATCCATCCTTACTACTGAGATTAAAAGTGTATACCACCGTACTTTGTTTATGAGTTTTAAGAGTTTTCTATATATTCTGAATAAAAACTCTTTTCTGAAAGTGTTAGGAATAATTTTTCCTCTGTTGCCTGTTTTTTTAAATTCTTTTTTGTTGTTGTTGTTAAAGATTTATTTTATGTATATGAGTACATTGTCTTCAGACACACTGGAAGAGGACATCTGATCTCATTACAGATGGTTGTGAGCCACCATGTGGTTGCTGGGAATTGAACTCAGGACCTCTGGAAGAGCCGTCAATGCTCTTAACTGCTGAGCCATGTCTCCAGACTTGTTTTTTTTTTTTTAACAGCATCTCTCAAAGTAGAAGTTTTAAATTTTGAAGATGGATGTCCAATTTAATGATTTTTAAACTGGCTTTCATTATTATTTGTTTGTTTCATTTGTTTGTTGTTTTGGTAGAAAAAAAAATTGTAATTAAAACAAGTTTATACATTGATACTTATTGGTTAATTAGAATAATGTTGGTCCAAGTTAAATATGTACCAATGACAAAACAGAAGATTGATGTGTATATGTAATGTACAACATTCACTCAAAACAGTAGTTCAAAATTGTAAGAGCTCTCAGAAGCAAAAGTCCAATTACTGAAGTAATTCAAAATTTTTTACATGAGTGAAAAATAATTGTCTAAGAAGTCAAGAACATATTTAATCACATCACGTATAAACACTGGTATTAAGTCACTTTCCTACTAAATTTCAGAGCATGAGGATGAACCTTTCTAACAACCACTGACCTGATTACTCAGAGTACCTTTGAAATGTTATCCCTAATTTAACAAACTCGGATAATCTGCCTTTGTGTGTATGAACTATCTAGTTACTACCTTGGGACAACTGATCTCCACTGCCCCCCCCACCCCCCCCTTCTTTTTTTTTTTTTTTTTTGGTAGTTCTGTGGTATGTCTGATAATAGACAGTTTATATAAATAAATGAGGAAACTAACCTAATAGAAAACAAGGTCTTATTATAGTGAAGTGGGTAGATAAGGCTGGCCTTGAAATCAGAGATCCTCCTGCCTCTGCCTCCCAAGTGCTGGGATTGAAGGTGTGTGCCTCCATGCCTGACTCTAGCTTCTCCTTTTCATGCCCTAAGATCTTCTTCTTCTTCTTCTTCTTTTTTTTTTTTTTGTAGGAAGTTTATACTTGTCACATTTATATTTAGGTCTGTAATACGTGATGAATCACTTTGTATTTGCAATAGAGTAAGAGCAATATTGTCTAATCTACTCCCAATTCTTGGTTTTAACAATACTTATTGAAAACATGCTTTTTTTTTTTTCTTTTCTTTCTTGTCCTTTTTACCTTTGCCAAAAATTACCTGACTTATATTTCTTTCTTTCTGGACTCTTAACTTGCTCCATGAGTCTTTCTTTTCTTTTATTTCTTGAAGCTAGGTAGTAGATGTCTGCCAATTTTCTTCCCCCCCCCCCCCGCCTTGATTATTTTAGCTATGCAATGTACAATTTTGAATTTAAGAATTATCCTATGGGATAAAACTTTTTCCAAAAATTCAGTTTTATATAAAGTTCCTGTGAAAAAACATTGCAAGTTTGTTACATATAGTTTAAGTATGAGTACAAATTTAAATGCATGTACGTGCATGCATGCATGCATGCATGCGCATGTATATGTGTACAAAGAACACTAGGTGTTGTAGTTCTTGCTTGCCATCCCAGCCCAAGAAAGAGGACTGTTGCAGACCAGTCAGACAGACTGAGCCAAAATAAAACAATAATCAGACAGTGGTGACACAAGCCTTTAATCCCAGCACTCGGGAGGCAGAGGCAATTGGTCTCTGAGTTTGAATCCAGCCTGGTACAGAGTGAGTTCTAGGATGGCCAGAGCTGCACAGAGAAACCACAACCACCACATACACACACACACACACACACACGCATACACACATACACACATACAAAAGCAAAAAAACCAACAAATAAAATATAATAAACAAAAGAAACCAACTAACCCACAAAAAGTGCGAAGAAAACTGTTCAAGTCTGATATCCTTGACTTTTCCATTTTGGTGACTATTTTCTTTTTCTCTCGTCCCCCCCCCCCCTTATATTTTTACATAAAGGTGTATTATTTGTAATTTTTGTAGCTTCAAGATTTTCCACAGCGTTGAAGTTTCCCTAATAATATATTGGGATTTACTTGATTAATTTTTAACAGTAGCATAATATATAATTATGAACCACATGTTATAAATTGTCCTTTACTTTGTAAAATAATTATTTTTAACATTTTGCTATTATAAGAAGATAGTTGGATACAAGTGCATGAAAAATACAGGATTCAATACTAAATTAGTCCGAGTTTAAGTGATTCAGTAGTTTACAGTAGGATGAAAGTATTTTCAGTAACTAAGTAGATATTATCTAATTTGTTTTTGATTGTTTTTTTTGTTTTTGACATAAGCTCTTATTCGGTAGCACAGGACGATGTGAGACTCAGTGTGTAATCCAGGCCTTGAACTCTTAGCAGTCCTACTAGGTTAGACTCCGTATAAAGTGAGCTACTTTGGCTGGCTTAATTATTTACTTCTAGGGAAACATGTTCATGACATGCTTTGTGAAAGAAAAGTTTTTGAAGCACTATGTATGATAATTTTATATTTTCAAAATTAATGGGAGTAAAGAGCCAAGAAGGACATGCTCAGATATAATGCTTTGGGAATAGTTAGGAAATATGTTGGTAAATTAGCAGTCGAAGTAGTTGATTTTTCCACTCTGCCTTTGATAATTACCTACATTGTTTTCTACACTTGAGTAGAATTTGTGCTAAAATTAGGAATGCTATTTTGAACTCTCATGTTCTTCAACATAGGTTGTTTGTGTGGTAGATAGTTATGCTGGCTAGTTTTTATGTTAACACAAACTAGGCTAATCTGGGAAGAAAGAATTGGAATTGAGAAAATGCCTCCATAAGATTGATGTGTTAGACAAGTCTATTTGGCATTTTCATGATTGATGATTGATGTAGGAAAGCACAGCCCATGGTGGGCACTGCCACCCTTGGGCAGCTGATCCTGGAGTGTATAAGAAACTGAGCAAGCCAGGTAAAGGAAGCCAGAGAGCAGCATTCTTTCATGGCTTCTGTTTGCTTCCTGCCTCCACGTTACTGTCCTGTTTGAGTTCTCCCCCTTCCCTCAGTGATGGATTGTGATGTGGAAGTGTTAGCTTAAACAAACTCCTCCCTAAATTGTTTTTGGTCCTGATATTTATTTCAGCAGTAGAAATCCTGATTAGGGCAACAGTGATTTCAAGTATCTTTTTTTCTGTTCCTGCACCTAGTTTTAATGATATCTCTTGTAGCTGGATCTCAAAAATACCTGAAGTTTTTATGATGACTTAATGAGTAAAGACACTTGTCCACTAAGGCTGATGACTGAGTTCAGTATCTGGGACCCACATAGTGGGACTTTCATAGTTTGTCTTTCTGCCTTTGTGTACACACACACACACACACACACACACACACACACACTTACACATCCCCACAAACAAACAACAAATGTAGCTAAGAAAAGTTTAAATGTGAAGTGCCTTTTTCTGATCATCTCTGTTTTTCTGGTCTCTTTTACATACACACACTCTTTCTCTAAGGAATAATGCATTACATAACAGTGTATCCTTAGTTAAGAAGCTCGTTTTTGGACTTACGTTAACTAAGCACATTGAAGCAGAGGGTTCTGAGTAAAAGCAACCAAGCAGTATGTTAATAGTCAAATTTGTTTAAGTCCTTTTATTTTGCTATTAAATGTTTTTAAGGAGTAAATGTCATGTAATTACAGATTTCATTTACTGTGGCAGAAGATGCAGAGTTGCATAAGAGCAGGCTGAAGTACTTTATGGAGCAGTTCTATGGAATCATCAGAAATGTAGATTCGAACAACAAGGAGTTAGCCATCGCTGTTCGTGGATATGGACTATTTGCGGGAGTATGAGTCATTCATTTACTGTATCTTACAGTTTTGGTTTTATTTAGTTATTTACAGGAATCTATTATTGGTATTTATTCTATTAACAGTTCAATTTTCAGTGTTTACTATGTACTAGCATACATGCACTATCTTAGATTCCCCATAGTTCACCTATAAGATGAGTTATTATTCTGTTTATACATGAAAAAAAGAAAAAGACCAAGATAAGTTAGCTAATCTCTCATAAAGCTACCCTGAATTAATTGTAAAAAGACATAGCTCTTACCTGATACATGTCTGTAATTCCAGTGCAGGAAACGGAGGCAGGAGAATTAAGAGTTTGTGGCCAACCTGGACTACATAGCACTCTAAGTCCAGGTTAGGCCATCTAAACATACCTAGGACATAGTTAACCAAGAAATACAAACACCTCCAAGGAAACAAAACTGATATAAATTTAATTCTGCAGTTTAGAAGCATCCTCTTTTCGTTTGTACTCTTCAGTCCCCTCATTGAAAACTATAAAACTGTATATATAGCTATATAGTTATAACTGTGTTATGAGTAGATATGAAACTGTAGTTGTATTCACTTAAGGTTTTAGATAGAATCTCTTAGGACAGAAAGGCAGCATATTTAAGAAGACTAGCTGTATTCCTACCTATAATCTGGGCTTTAGGAAGTTGCTATAAGTTGAGGACAGCCTGGGTTACATACTAAATTCACCTAGCCTAGGCCTTATCCACCCCACTCCACCCCCATCTCCATTTGTTACCATTTGCTGCTCTGACTAATCCAGGGACAAAATAAGTAGTATGTGAGAAATCTCATGTTGCAGGGACCCTTACAGGGCCAGTGCCTAGTGAGAACCATCCTTTAAACAGCCTAGAACATAATTAACTTGTATAAGTAACCATTTAGGATGTGAATGTATGTGTGTGTGTGTATTATATTATATATAATTATGAAAATTATAAGATACAACATGTTATATACAGTAAGATAAGTAAACAGCTTACATTACTAATATTCAGCAGTTTATAACCACATATCTTAATATGACATGTTAAATACCTTTGTTTTGATGCTGATAAGATTTCAGTTTCTGTTTTGCCTTTCCTAAAGCCTTGCAAGGTTATAAATGCAAAAGATGTTGACTTCATGTACGTGGAGCTCATTCAGCGTTGTAAGCAGATGTTCCTCACCCAGACAGATGCTACTGAGGATCATGTTTACCAGATGCCAAGTTTCCTTCAGTCTATTGCAAGTGTCTTGCTTTACCTTGACACAGTAAGTGAAATGGTTACACTGAGCATGGTTGTAAGTACTTAATCTCATCACCACAATTAACCTTTGTTTTTAATTAATAAAAAGCACAGAATTTCTTGGTTAAATTATCAATTGTGGAGCTCCTTAATAACAGTAAAAAATGGATAATTTACCAGAAACTTGCTTGCAGATACAAATTTAATTTTTCGAAACAACAAAGTTTAGCAACAAGTGTCTCACAAGCACCATTATAACTGTAGGCTCTAGAAACCAGCCACATTGCTTAACATCTATCCAAAACTCACTAATATTTCTTTTGACAATAGATAGTAAAAATCCCAAAGGGCAGGTACTAATGAAAGTTGTGTTTGCTAGTCTAACAGTCTGCTGGACCTGTAAAGGTTACTCTTAACTTCTGGTCCCATGTTAGCTCAGAGACTAAAAAGGAACACAAAAGCTTTGAGATGAGACAGTAAAGGAGCCAGGCTCCTCAAGGGGTTTAGCTGATCCAGACTGAAGAACTGGCGTAGGTATTAGGAGCTCTCGGGGGGTTCTTGGCTGTCAGTCTAGCCAGGTTTGGCACGTCACAGTTCTAAGCCTGAGACATCAAAACTGCCTTGCACAAAGTAAACCTCAGTAGGAACTGGAAACTTGTGGGGAAGGTAAGGAGGTTGTGACAGATGACACTTGAAACCCTCCCCTGTTCTGGGCCTTCTCTTCTGTGGAAGGACAGAACCCTCCACAAGGAATTTTGAGTGATATGGAGTACAATCAGAGCCTCATGACATCTTATTATTATTTGTGTCATAGGTATTGTTGTATTATTGTTGTTGTTAGTAAGCAGGGTTACTAAAACTTTCCATTTCTGACCTTTTTTTAACCAGAGAAATTTTGATACAGTCCTGGGTATATAAGTATATTAAATAGTTGTACAAATCAAACATTTTCTGATAATAAAGAATAACTTAAATTTATCGTAAAACAATTCTTTGATTTCTATATAACTTTGCCATTTATTAAAGATTAAAGGAGATTGAAAATGTCAACATTTATTAAAGATGAAATTTACATACTAATGAGATGGATTGCTTGCTTACTTTTACATAAAGATTTAAATCCTGGTTTACTATTTGCTGCTATAGGATGCGCAGTATTCGAACTGATAAATGATTTTGCAACACCAAAGCTGAGACTGCTTCTTGGCATAAATGCATAGCAAAACCTGGCAGAGTTATGTTTATGTACATAGTGACACTGCAGGACATGATGCAGAGTGTGTTCAGAAGCTAGGGTGTGGTCAAGTCGTGTGACACAACAGGCAAGCACTTCTTGAAATCCCTTGCATTCTTCATTTCTTACTTGTTAACTATTTTGTGTATGGGTGTTTTGCCTGAATGGGTGTCTGAGCACCACATGCATGCCTGCCCTTTCAAAGCTCAGAAGAAGGCACTACATCACTAAGACCTGGAGTTACAGGTAGATGTGGGCTGCCATTTGGGCGATAGGAATGGGAGAGCACCAGTACTCTTAAACTCTGAGACAGCTCTCTAGCCCTACACCTCATGTTCTTTACATGTTTGATTTATTTTTATTTTTTTATTTTTTATTTTTTATTTTTTTGGTTTGGTTTTTCAAGACAGGGTTTCTCTGTGTAGCCCTGGCTGTCCTGGAACTCACTCTGTAGACCAGGCTAGCCTCGAACTCTCGAACTCAGAAATCCGCCTGCTTCTGCCTCCCAAGTGCTGGGATTAAAGGCGTGCGCCATTGATTTTTTTTATTTATTTATTTTCTGTATATGAGTACAGTGTAGCTATCTTCAGACAGACCAGAAGAGGGCATCAGATCCTGTTACAGATGGTTGTGAGCCACTATGTGATTGCTAGGAATTGAATTGGGGACCTCTGGAAGAGCAGTCAGTGCTCTTAACCATTGAGCCATCTCACCAGCCCCTGTTTGACTTTTTAAAAATTAACTTATCAATCTGGGTATTTGGAAATATCTTACTCTTCTAATATATCTTATGATCCCCTTAGTTGATTGAATGATCGCATTTGGATCACAACACACAGTTTAATAAGCTGGAGTCCGGAGCAGAACAAATAAGTGTTACCTTTTCCATCTTTCTAAAAGATTCAGATAGCCACTGAGAAGTGTGCTATAAATGCCACTCAGACAGTTTCATTCTGGAAGCTGCAATAGTTAGATAGGTTAACAAGTCAGAATTTATATTTACTTGCGACTACTTCAATTATAAAAATTAGAGTATATATATATATATATATATGTACTATTTCTTCTATTTATATTTATATATTATATAAAATATTTATATATCATACTATATTACATATTATAACATATTAAAATAAAATATTAAAATATTCTATTTATTTCCTGTTCTAATTTTGAGTTTTTCTCCATTTCTGGTAGGTTCCGGAGGTGTATACTCCAGTACTAGAACATCTCATGGTGGTACAGATAGACAGCTTCCCTCAGTATAGTCCCAAAATGCAGTTGGTATGTTGTAAAGCAATAGTAAAAGTTTTCCTAGCCTTAGCAGAGAAGGGACCAGTTCACTGGAATTGCATTAGTGCTGTGGGTAAGCTTGCCCTTTATTTTCATTCTTATTGTGATAAATGCTAAACATTTAACATGCTATTTGATATATTTAAAGAAAATATGGTTCTCTAATTCTTTGTGCATATACTACTTTTTAGAGAACTTTTCATTTTTGATGAATCAAATATCTTTTCTTTATTAGATTTTAGAGTCAATGGTGCTTATTACTTCTTTACATAGAATCTTTCTTTGATTTTGTTTTTGACAATTTAAAAAATGTAAACAACACATCTGGATTATATGTACTCATGTCTTAGTTACTGTTCTATAGGTGTGAAGAGACAATATGACCAAGGCTATTTATAAAAGAAAGCACTAATTGGGGCTTTCTCACAGATACAGGGAATTTAGTTAGTCCATGGTCATCACGGCAGGGAAGATGACAGCAGGTAGACAGGCTGCAGCAGTGGATAAGAGCTCACATCTGATCTGCAAGTTTATTCGGAGATAAAGACAAGAGGCAAATTTTTGAAATCTCAAAGTTCACTCCCAGTGACACACCTTCTTCCACAAAGCCACACCTCCTGTTCCTTCCCAGACAGTTTCATGAACAGAGAGACCAAGCATTCAAGCATATAAATGAGCCCATGGGTGCCATTCTCATACAAATTACTACAGTCCTCAACTCCTTCCTCCTACTCCGTGTATCAACCTTCAATTTCTTCTTCCCACTAACCCCTCCATGTTCTCTCTTTCATTGTTAATAACCCACTGAGTCCTATTATTGCTGCCTGTTGACCTGATTTGGTGCAGATAGCTACAGTGAGTTTGTAGATACAGTAGCCATGTTAAGTCTAGAAGACAGCATTTTATAGTATTCCTCTTCATTCTCTGGCCCTTAACATTCATCTCACTCTTCTTCCAAGATATTCCATGAGGCTTGGGGTGTTAGTGAGGGTACAGGTATCCCATTTAAGGCTGAGCACTTAATAGTCATTATCAGCATCTTGACTGGTTCTGAGTGTCAGCATTAACTGGTGCCCACTGCAAAGAGATACTTCTAAGCTTAAAAATTTAGACAAGATGGAGTACATGCAGAGTGGTGTGGCCCTAGACACGCATAAGTAGTTAGAAGGCAGTTTTACGATGTCTGTTTAACAAGGTAACTGTACTAGATTCTTCCTTCCACAGGGCATTAGGTCCCCTGAGCTTTTTTTTTTTTTTTTTAACCAAAAAGCCTTTTTGTTTAAACATTTTACTTTATTTTGGACAGGTCTCACTATGTAGCCTAGGCGACTTTGACCTCCACAGTTGTCCAGCCTCTCCTCTCAAAATGCTGAGATTATAAGCGTGTGTTACCATACCAGCTTTAGTTTCTGACTCTCAATAGTTCAGAATTTAAAACTAAACATATTAACAAATTTCACATAAAAATTAAGAGACAAAATAATTGTTTTGTTGAGTGATTGAGCTTCTTAATGTTTCCTTCATTATTATTTTGTTTTCTTTATTTTTAGTGCATCAAGGTTTAATTAGAATATGTTCTAAACCAGTGGTTCTTCAAAAGGTAAATTCTGATTCTAAAATTTCAAAAACTGCTCTTATCACTGGATGTTAGAAACAATGTTTCAGCAGTAAATGTGTAAAAAAGCCTTTCTTAGTTTTAGCAACTGCCCATTTTCTTGAAATAGGTTCTTATACATTGCATCCTAGCTTTGAACTTGATGTAGCCAAAGATCACTTTGAACTTCCAATATTGCTTCCTGTACTTAATAAATGCTAGGATTGCAGGTGTACATCGGTGTGCCACATTTATGTAGTGCTGGGGATTGAACCCAAGATTTTATGCATACCAGGCAAGCAATCTGCCAGCCAAGTCCAGCTCACCCATGCCTTACATTTTGAAGTTTCATGTATAAATACCAACCTCTGTTAGATAAATATACTTCTTTTTTCTCTCTCTCTCTCTTTTTTTTTTGTTTTTTGGTTTTTTGTTTTGTTTTGTTTTTTTTTCAAGATAGGGTTTCTCTGTGTAGCCCTGGCTGTCCTGGAACTCACTCTGTAGACCAGGCTGGCCTCGAACTCAGAAATCCGCCTGCCTCTGCCTCCCAAGTGCTGGGATTAAAGGCGTGTGCCACCACTGCCCGGCTGATAAATATACTTCTAAGGAATAAAATAATGTTATATATACTTAAACTTTTTCTTTCTATGTTTATCTGTGTGTGTGTTTGTGTGTGCACATGCTATAGTGAGCTTGTGGTGGATGGAAGGGAATGTTTAAGATTTAGTTTTCTTTCATCATGTGGATTCCAGGAATCAAACTCAAGTCATCAGGCTTGGTAGCAAGTGTGTTTACCTACTGAGGCATCTTGCTGTTCCTGATACCTACGTCTTTACAAAGAATATTTACAATCTAGGAGAAGATATAAATGTATAGAAGTTAGAGGAACTCTCAGTCCATGAGTGAAATGAGAGTTTGGATCACGTGAGAAGATGTATGATTTGTAATGGGTTTGGTAGGTAGATGGTTTAAAAATTCTCATTGGTCACAGTCACTTTTTTACCTTTCCAGTTTTATTTTGTTATGTTGTCTTTCTTTTGTTTATTGCAGAATTTATATTGGTTGCTATTTTAGGTTAGAGGATTCTGTAAGTCATCATGTTCTGACATCAGCTGTCCCATGTGTCTACAATCAATAATGGGATGTTTTCTTCTTCTCCAGGGTGTTGAGTCTAGGTCTGAAAACCGTTGGGCCTCAGAGGAAGTCAGAACGGGCAGGTGGAAAGTACCCACGTATAAAGACTATGTGGATCTTTTTCAGCATCTTTTAGGCTGTGACCAGATGGCGGTAAATTTTTAAATTTATTTATTTATTTATTTATTTATTTATTTATTTATTACCTTTCCATATTTGAGGAGCTTCCCACACATTCATGGCAGTCAGAGAACAACTTCTAATAACCAATTTTGTCCTTTCACCAAGTGATTCCCAGAGATTAATCTCAGACTGTAAGGCTTGAAAACAAATGCCTTTATTTACTTAGCCATCTCTCTAACCTCTTTGTTTTTTATTTTTTGAAACAGGGTCTCACATGCAGCTCAAGCTAGCCTGGAAGTTGTATGTAACTAAGAGTCAGCTTGAACTCCTGATACTCTTGCTTCCAACTCCAACCAAATTTTATAATTTGAAAGTACTCCACTTCTTATCTTTATTAAGAGGCTCAACTAAACAAATACAAACTAAAAACTAAGCCAACAAGACACCATGTCTCAGAAAAACTAAACAAAACATCTCCATAGTTATAGATGTCTTAGTCAGGGTTCCTGTTTCCATGATAAAACACCATGACCAAAAGCAACTTGGGGAGGAAAGCATTTGTTTTGTTCTGTATTTTCAAAGCATAGTTCATCCTTGATGAAATGAGGATAGGGACCTGGAGACAGAAATTGAGGTAGAGTCCATCAAGGCTACTTACTAACGAGCTCCTCACGTTTGTTCTTCTTTTTTCTTCGTCCAGGACCAAGGTGGCACTACCCAGAGTTATCAATTATCAATCAAGAAAAAGCCCAAAGACTTGCCTATAGGCCAGTCCTCTGAAAGCATTTTCTCGCTTACGATTCCCATTTCCCAGATGATTGTAGCTTATGTCAAGTTGACGTAAAAACTAGTAAGAACAGGTGTAACATATTATTTCAGGATTTTATTGTACTTTTAATTTTTTTTCTTTTTTCTTTTTTTCTTAAAACTTCAATTTTTGTGAAGCCTTAGCTGTCCTGGAATTTGTTCTGTAAAACATACCTAGAACTTACAGAGAGTTTGCTTCTGCGTCCCAAGTACTGGGATTAAAGGCATGTGCCACAACTACCCTGCTAAAAGTTTTTTATTAAAGCATACTTAAAATAGTGTAAGTCAAAGCAGTTAAAAGTAAAAGCATAATAAGTAAAATGAGGGCTAATGATGTCACTCAGTAGTAGAGTATTTGTGTAACATGCACACAGAATCAGCATTGCAAAAAGAAGTTAACTTTTAGTACTCCTCCTCCTGCAAAATGAAGATCCTTCTCTCTCTTTCTTCACTTAGTCTGTCCTTCCTTTGCTTTGCCTATTTCTCTGAGTCTTTCCCTTCCTCTCTATGCTCCCCTACCCATTATCTCCTGAATGAATATGCTAATTACATTCTTCCACTGTGCTACACCCACCTCTGTCTGTTTGCTGGGTAGATTAATCTAGTTTGTTTAATAATTCTAAGGGGTCAGTGTGTATTTATTAATTATATCACTTGTATTAAAATAATGCCTTTTGCCTAATATGTTGCTAGACGATAATTTTTTAGTTTCTGGTGGCTAGTATTTTAATATATAACTTGACAAAACATTGACTAGGATAAGAAAATTTTCACAATCAGTGATTTCTGTCACATCAAAAGCCATACATTCTTAGGTTTTTAGTTTTTTTGTTTGTTTGCTTTGCTTTGTTTTTTATTGGCTTTAAATAGTATGGGTGTATAGTGGTGATGTACAGCTTGGATGTAAAACAACCTCAGCATTTGGAATGTGGTTGCTGGTGACTCTGAGGTGGAAACCAACTTGGACTATATATGAGATCCTGTCAAAAGAAGACTTTTATCAGGGGCTGTAGTGTGATTTGGTGGAACAGTGTTTTCTTAGGATGTAAGAGACCCTTACTCCTTTACTGAAGATTTAGTCCTCAGTAACTGAGATGTAGGGGGAAAGGAGAGATTGAGAGAGAAAACAAACTACATTATACTAATGTATGTTATACATACATACATATGCAAACTAATTGACCCAAATGCTTTGACAAAGTTGACTGGTATCCTCTCATGCACATCCATGTATAGGGTATTAAATCATACTATGTGGTTAAAATGTTACAATAATTTGTAAAGATTAAGTTTTCAAGCTTTAAACCTCGAGGCAAATTTGTCACAGTTTATATATTCTTTCCATCATACCTCAGTAAACACATATCTGTGAAAGTACACATTATAACGCTTATAAAATTTTTAGCGTAAGATTTTTGAACTCTTACATTTTTCTTTACTTACAGGATTTTATTTTAGGAGATGAAACATTTCTCTTTGTGAATTCCTCCCTTAAAAGTCTGAATCGTTTACTCTATGATGAATTTATAAGATCAGTTTTGAAGATTGTGGAAAAATTGGATCTTACACTGGAAAAACAGATTGTTGGAGAGCAGGAGGTTAGTGGAGCCTATCAATAACCTTGTATCATTCTAATACCAACTCTTTGCATGCTCGGGACAATAGCAGTCTTCAAGGGAGAAAGGGAAATTGTCACAAATTTCTTTGTGACAATCATGTGCCTTGGGTGCTTTTTTTGTTGAATGCAATCCAGTATATAGGATATCTTATCAAAAGTGTATCCAAAAGTGATTTATATGGGTAGTGTTAAAGTAATGTTTTTTAGTCAGGCGTGGTGCTTTTTGAGAAGCTGAGGTAGGAAGATCATGAGTCCAAGACAAGCCTGTGTTACAAAATAAAACTCTGCCTCAGCAAACCTACATACGGCTATCACCCATGTTAGGTAGCTCACAACCACCTGTAGCTCCACATCCAGGGCATTCAGCATGGTGTCTACAGGCACACATGTACATGTAGTCTCCCCCTGTCCTCCCACCCCCACGTGTGCACACACACAAATAAATGAATAAAAGCAAAAATAAATCTTAATTTAAAAAATAAGACCATTCACCTAAGGTGGACTGGACATGGTGCCTTACTCTTGTAATTCTGGTACTGTAGAGATTGAGTTGGGAAGATTGCCATGAGTTCAAAATCATCTTGAGCTACATAGTGATTTCCATGTCAGTATGTCCCTCCTTCAGAGCATACATAAACATATGAAAACACAAATCTTCCTAAAGATGTTTCCTGGAACCATATTGTTAGCAAGTCCACCTACAGTTTAGAACATGTCCAGCATTGTTAGTTTTAATCACTTCTCTTTCTCTGGTGTTGTCACCTGCCACCTCTGTAACAGCTGGTCTCCCAGTTCTCACTCTGTGGTTCTTGTTTTGTTTGAAATACAGTCCACTGTATAGCCTAGAGTGAGCATTTAACTCACAATCCTGCATTGGAATCTAAAGTGCCAGGATTGTAGGATACACTACCACACTATGTTTCTACATTTCCTTGTTCTTTAACTTTAGAATTTGAGTACAAAAATTATATCTGATAACAGATTTGAGGATACAACCTTAAAAATATGATTAAAACTGAGCTGGGCATGACCTTACATGTCTGTAATTCTATATCTTAAAGATATGGAGTTCAAGGTCAACCTGGACTACATAGTAAATTTGAAGTTCATATGGCTACAGAGTAAGACCTTGTCTCAAAAAATACATAAATAAATAGAATAAAATCATGTATTTTCTAAAACTTGCATTTGTCTCTTTATTACGCATTATTCTTTTATGTAGCAATTAGAAACTGATGTGTCATTATTGATGCTTTCTCTTTTTTGAAGTTTGTCTCTGTCAAGATGTCGTCATTATTTTAAAAAAAATACAGCACTTCCCTGATGTTGGCTTTCAACCTTTGGGAGGTAGAAGCAGTACAATTGCCATGAGTTCAAGGGTGTAGCCTACTCTACAAAGTAAAACCTTGTCTCAGAAACTTCCTTTTTTTTTTTTATTGGATGTTTTATTTACATTTCATATGTTATCCCCTTACCCCATCCCCCACCCACCCAGGAACCCCCTGTCTCCTCACCCCTCCTCCTGCTTCTTTGCGGATGTACCCCTATCTACCCTCCCAACTCCCACCTCCCCACCCTCAAATTCCCACCCCCTGGGGCATCCAGCCTTCATGAAACCCAGGATCTCTTCTCCTACCTATGCCCAGCAGGGCCCTCCACCATTACATATACAGCTGAAGCCATGGATCCCTCCCTAAGTGCTCCCAGGCTGGTAGTTTAGACCCTGGGGACTCTGATTGGTTGGTATTGTTGCTCTCCTCATGAGGCCACAAACCCTTTCAACTCCAACAGTCTTCACTCTTAACTCCTCCATTGGGAACCCCATAGTCAGTTCAATGGCTCGCTGTGAGCATCTGCCTCTGAATATGTCAGACTCTTGCAGACCTCTAAGGAAACTTCTATATCAGGCTCTTATCAGCATGCACTTCCTGATTTCCACATCAGCATCTACCTTTGTTGACTGCACATGGGATGGATACTCAGGTGGAAAGGTCTTCAGATGGCCCCTCCTTCAGTTTCTGTCCCTCACTTTGTCTCCATATTTACTCCTTTAAGTATTTTGTTTCTCCTTCTAAGAAGGACTGAAGCACCCCACTTGGTCTTCCTTCTTCATGAGCTTCATGTGGCCTGTGAGTTGACTCTTGGATATTTCATGGTTCTGGGCTAATATCCAATAATCAGTGAGTGGATACCATGTGTGTTCTTTTGTGATTGGATTATCTCACTCAGGATATTTTCTAGTTCCATTTACCTAGGAATTTCTCGAATTCATTATTTTTAATAGCTGAATAATACTCCATTGTGTAAATGTACCACATTTTTTGTATCCATTCCTCTGTTGAAGGACATCTGGGTTCTTTCCAGCTTCTGGCTATTATAAACAAGGCTGCTATGAACATAGTTGAGCATATGACCTTGTTATATGTTCAAGCATCTTCTGGGTATATGCCTAGGAGTAGTATAGCTGGGTCCTCAGGTAATGCTATGTCCAATTTTCTGAGGAGCTGCCAGACTGATTTCCAAAGTGGTTGCACCATCTTGCAGTCCCACCAACAATGGAGGAGTGTTCCTCTTTCTCCACACCCTCACCAGCATCTACTATCACCTGAGTTTTTAATCTTAGCCATTCTGACTGGTGTGAGATGGAATCTCAGGGTTGTTTTGATTTGCATTTCCCTGATGACTAAGGACACTGAACATTTCTTTAGGTGCTTCTCGGCCATTCGAGTTTCTTCCGTTGAAAATTCTTTGTTAAGCTCTATACCCCATTTTTTAATAGGGTTATTTGGTTGTCTGGAGTCTAATTTCTTGAGTTCTTTGTATATATTGGATATTAGCCCTCTCTCAGATGTAGGATTTGTAAAGATCTTTTCCCAATTTGTTGGTTGTCGTTTTGTCCTATTGACAGTGTCCTTTACCTTACAGAATCTTTGCAATTTTATGAAGTCCCATTTGTCAATTCTCGATCTTAGAACATAAGCCATGGGTGTTCTGTTCAGGAATTTTTCCCCTGTGCCCAAGTATTCGAGGCTCTTCCGCACCTTCTCTTCTATTAGTTTCAGTGTATCTGGTTTTATGTGGAGGTCCTTTATCCACTTAGACTTGAGCTTTGTACAAGGAGATAAGAATGAATCAATTTGCATTCTTCTACATGTTGTCCTCCAGTTGAACCAGTACCATTTGTTGAAAATGCTGTCCTTTTTCCACTCAACAGTCAAAAACTTTCAAAATGGAAAGATAATGCCCTTCCCACCTTATATTTTGTATTTTTCACATTCTTTCTTATAAGTCCTTTGGTTTTCTGCTTCTATCCCCATTATTCTTAAAATTCTTAAGGACTTGATTACTTCTTTCTCACTTTTGTGTTCTTTCCTTGTAAAGACTTCTCTATGACAGTTTCATGTTGTATGAATGACGTGGTGGTAAATGGAACAGTTCTTGATATGGGACAATTTTTCAGGATGGAAACACTGCTGATGTCTGGGTGATCCCAACTTCAGATCCAGCTGCTAACTTGCACCCTGCTAAACCAAATGATTTTTCAGCTTTCATTAACCTGGTGGAGTTTTGCAGGTATTTTGTAGAATTTTAATTATTTATGATTGAAAATCTGTTTAATAACTCTAATAGAGGAGATCTCTTATATAAATATAAAAGTTAAAATAGTAAATGACTTATAATCTAAAATTGCTTCTATAAACTTTTGAAATATTTCTTGTAGTCTAGACTTAGCTTTGTTATTGTTGTTTTTTGTATGTTTTTTTTTTTTTCTGAAAAGTTAGATCTCAGGCAGGAAAAAAGAAGCATAAATATCCTTAAAGGTGCTGGAAAGTGTAAAAGTGTTGTAAGTGGAGTTGCTCATCACTTTCAATGTCTCGTACTTTTATAGCTTAGTAAGAATTAATAGGATAAACATTTTTTCCTTAAATATTTTGTCTTTATAGGGAGATTCTCCCTAAGAAACAAGTAAGCTTTTTTGAGCCATGGATGTACTCATTTGCCTATGAGTTAATTTTACAGTCTACACACTTGCCACTCATCAGTGGTTTCTACAAATTGCTTTCTATTGCAGTGAAAAATGCCAGAAAAATAAAATATTTTGAGGTAAGTGTTTCTTAGGAACCTGAACAATTCTTGTGTTTCTTTTATAACTCTTGTGTTTATAGAGTGCTTATGGCATATGCAGTTTTAAAGTCTAATTTTGATAATTAAAAAGAAAAGTGGTATGTGGATGTCAATTAGAATACTCTTAAAAAGGTAGTAGCATTTTCTACTCTGATTTTTAGGCATCTGGATAATTATATAAGATTACCAACTCTTCAAAGTGATCCTGGGACCAAATATTACTCTAGAAGTCCCAGATATTCTCAAGATTTAGCTAGTCAGAGACACTTCTTGGAGTCTACTAGACGTCTGTGTTACAAAGTCTTTAAGTGTCCTGGTGCCATAAAATTGGAGAGTGACGTAAATTGTACAGTTGAGGCTCCTATTGGTCACACAAATGCCTTGGGCAGAGCCAATGTATTTTTTACTAGAAGATGAGGAAGGGATAGTTGGCCATTGCCTATGGCTTTGGACAGTCCCTAACTCCCCCCCCCCACCCTACCCCACCCCGCTCTGTTTCTATTTGATGTCTGTTGGAGTGCACCCTTGGAACTGAATCTCTTCTCCAAACAAGACTATGGCAGCATGAAGGGGATTGATCCTCTGGAGAAAGACTGAGAACTGGGAGATGAGGTGTGCAAGTTCTTCATTCTTGCTTAACATACTAATTTGCTGCTTTGTTTGACAGGGAATTAGTCCAAAGTGTCTGAAACATTCTCCTGAAGATGCAGAAAAGTATTCTTGTTTTGCTTTATTTGCAAAATTTGGCAAAGAGGTAATATTTATGTAATTTGTCTTAATGTGTTACAGGATCTTTTTAAATGAATGTTTAGTTTAAAAAATTCTAATGATTGTCAACAACATACATACATACATACGTACATACATACATACATACATACATATACATTTGAGTTTTGAGTTTTGTATTTGCTCGTTTGTGACCAGGTCTCATTGTGCAGCAGCCTTAGCTGGCTTGGAACTCACTATGTAGACCGGGTTATTCCTCAAACTCACAGAGATCTGCCTGCCTCTGCCTCCTGAATGCTAGGATCGAAGGTATATGTCATCAGGCCAGGTATTTTTTTCTTTCTATTTTTTATATAATACATTTATGTGTTTATGGGTGCTTGTGTATCATGGTACACATATGCCAGTTAGATAAATTACCAGAGTTGTTTCTCTCATGTCAGTATGTAGATTACAAACTTCAGTCCGCAGTCTTGATGGCACGCTCCATACCCACTGCTTCACTGAGTCATCTCTCTAGCCTTGGAAATTGGTTTCTTAAATTCAGATTTGGAGTGAGGTTTTGTTTAAATGCTTGATCGATGTGTTGCACCCTTCTAAACCAAATGATTTTCAGCTTTCATTAACCTGGTGAAGTTTTGCAGGTATTTTGTAGAAATTTAATTCTTTAAATTAAATTAAATTAAATTTATTGATGGTGGTGGGGTTTTTTGTATTTTGTTTTTTGTTTTTCTTCTTTTTTTTTTAATTTACTTATTGCCTGTGCATATGACACAAGTAGAGTTCAGAGAACAACCTGCAGAAGCCAATTTTCTTCCACACTGTGTGTCCTGGGCCAAACTCACTTTGTCAGACTTGATAGCAAGTGCTTTTACTTACTGATGTATCTTTCTGGCTACTTTACGTGACAGGGTCTTGAAGTGTAGCCTAGGCTGTCCTTGAGCTCCCATTCCTCTCTTCTCAGGTAGGCAAATGTTGGGATGACATATTTGTCCTGGTAGTAAGGTCATTTAAAAGCTTAACGCAGGAAATCACTGCTTCAAAAATTGCTTAAATTCTCAGGAAAATAATTTGATTGAGTGATGACAACTCAAATATAATAAGAATATTGGCCTGTATTAGTAAATAATTATTTATAATAATGGGTTTCATTATGACATTTTGTATCTACCTATATTGTACATTGATCATATCTCACCCCTTTTCTTAAATTTATAACAAGGAAAAGCTTTATATAAAGGGGACCTGGTCTACAGAGTGAGTTCCAGGACAGCAAAGGCTATACAGAGAAACCCTGTCTCAAAAACCAAAAAAAAAAAAAAAAAAAAAAGAAAGAAAGAAAAAATATAAAGGGGAATAAGTACTTAAACAAATTAATTTTTTCTGGGAATTAGCATTTAGTTTTTAAGCAAATGTAGTTATGACAAATAAAGGCTGCATGCTTGTTTTTCACATTTAAGAAGAAGGTGAATATTTTTAATTTTCAAATTGTAAACTATATTCTGAAATGCAGCTTTTTTGTGTGCTCTTTCTTGCTAAGGTATCAGTTAAAATGAAGCAGTACAAGGATGAACTGTTGGCCTCTTGTTTAACCTTTGTTCTATCCTTACCACATGACATCATTGAACTTGATGTTAGAGCCTATGTTCCTGCATTGCAGGTAGGTGTGTTTTCTTGAGTATGCCTTTAACTTTGATCACCACTTCGTTTCCTAGAAGACATGGAAATGTCAAGTTAAAGCAGGTGCTCACCTCGCAGTGAACTTGAGGACTTCCTAGCTAGTAGGTTTTTAATAACAGAGGTTGCTCTGCTCCTCTCTACAAATTGACCTGAGAGTTGGGTCTTGCATGTGTTGAAAGCCTGCAGGAAATCCTCAGTCATGGCCTGCTGTTGTTTGTTTCCTCTGGTGTTTTGAACTATGTCAACTCACTTTTATCAGTTTCTCAGGGCTAACAATAGAAAACACATCAATTAGGAACAATAAAAATAATTGATGGGTTTTCCTTTTTAGGTCTTACATTTCTATTTCAATTTTCCCTGTTTGTATTGACATATAGATGGCTTTCAAGCTGGGCCTGAGTCATATGCCACTGGCAGAAATAGGTCTACATGCCCTTAAAGAATGGTCAGTTCACATTGACAAGTCTATAATGCAGCCTTACTACAAAGATATTCTCCCCTGCCTTGATGGGTATCTGAATACTTCAACCTTATCAGGTAAGTTTTATAGAAATTGGGAGAAGTATCATAAATGAAATGGGAATGTGCTAATAAAGTTGAATTAGTATTTTTTGAGCTTATAAAGTTCCATCACAGAATAATCAAAATGTATTTGGTTGGATTTTCTTTTAATTTGTCATTTCTTGGATGATTTGTTAATATTTTATAAACTGGAAGGAAACTGAAGTTTTTTTTGATACTATAATTTAATTACAAGATTTGTCCCTTTCATTTCCCTCCCCACTCTCCTTCAAGTACATTGTTTGTTTATTCACTAACGGTTAGTACATGCCTATATGTATATACTCATATATTCCTAAATATTACCTGTTGAGTCTCTATAATATTACTTGTTTGTGTCATCATGTCTGACTGTTTGGCACTGGACAACTAATTGGTGTACTTTTCCTTGGGAAGACCACTTCTACTCCCAGCTTCTACTCCCATTTATAGAGTTGTTAGTAGTTTTTTCTGTACGGTTGAGGTCATTCAGGCTTTTCTCTGTCATGTTCATTGGTGTCATCCTTGTTCAGCTAATGTTAGGACAATCATGTTGATAAAGTCTTTGTGGGTGTAGTTTCCAGTATTTCTAGGAGACATATCATTGCAAACTCTCTGAACCTCTGGTTTATACAGTCTTTCTGTTGTCTCTTTCACAGTATTCCTGAGCCTTAGGTGTTGTAGTACTCTATAGAAGTTTCTACTGGAACAGGGCCCAAAATTTTTGCATTATGATTGGTTGTGGTTTTCTGTAGTAGTCTCTGTTTATTGCTGAGAGATGTTTCCTTGATGAGGGTTGAAGGCTACACTTACTGTGGGTATAAGGATACATGTTTATAGATGGTTGTTAGGGATTATCCTGGATTAGTAAATTTCTAGTTATAGGTTCTCCTTCAGTAACATTGACTTTGCTGGTACTGATTAGTTAGCTAGATTTTCTGTACCAGGCATGTTTTCCTATCATTGAGTTCTTATAGATTTTTTTTTTTTTGAGGTCCTAAGTTCAATTATAGAGCTGTTGGTAATACCAAGGTATGTAGGTTTGTAGTATCAGACATGGTTTCCTGTTGTTGAGTGGGTCTTAAGTCCAGTTATAGAGTTGTTGGTAAAACCAATGTATATGTTCCACTAGTTACTTTTAGGGTTATCATACCATGCTTGTTATTGATATGTTTCATAAGCATGATAGCAGGGTAAGAGTGTTTATTGTCTTCTTCCTTTGAGAACTTGGATAATACCTTTTGGATGAAAGCCAGGCCTCAGGGAGAGGACATTGAGGTCAGCTCCAGTTCAGGAGTCTCTGGACCCTGTTTCTGAAGTACATGATTTGCTTAGCAGTAGGGGCTTACCTTTTCCCTCTGATTGTGGAATAACCAAGGAGAACAACAATAGGCTCTTCTGGCTATCAAGGTTTCTATTGAGGAATCAGCTGTTATTTCTGATTTCTGATGTAGTTTCCTTTATATGTGACTTTTTTTTCCCCCTCTTACTCACTTCAACAACTTTCTTTTTTCAATATGCTTAGTGATATGATAAGCCAATAGGACTTTATTTTCTTGTCTTGTCTATTTGGTATTCTTTGTATGGATGTATCTTTCCTCAGATTGGAGAAGTTTTCTTTTATGATATTGTTGAAGATCTGGCCTATGCCATTGACTTGGGATTCTTCTCCCTCATCTATACTTGTAATTCAAAGGTTTCTTTTTTTTTTTTTTCATAATGTCTCACATTTTCTGTGTCTTCCTTTTCTATGTTTAAAAATTTTTCATGGTTCTCGTTCATTTGTTCGATAGATAAGTTGTCTTTGAGTTATTCTGTCTTCTGCTTGATCCATTCTGCTTGTTTGGTTTTCTGAAGTGACAATTTTGGAATTTTGGTTTCTTAAAAACATGGAAATATTATAAGAATATCTTTTCATTTTAATCCCAGGTGTGGGATTAAATGTGGCTGCTTCAGGTTGTCCACAGAACTCAACACCTCTAATCAGTAGAAAGTAGTCTAACAATAATGTCACCACTCCTTTTCTGACCTGTGACTTTATTCAGGGATCTCTTTCCTTTTTTCTCTCTCTTACCTCATGTCATGGAGTAGAGAAAGGTAGAAGAATGAAGAACCCACAAAGTACCAAAGATGGGCTACTGCTTTCCTTTGGGTTTCTTGTTTGGGCTGTGTGTTTTTCAATTCCATGTTCATTTCAGCTTGGGTCTTCAATGTTTCTGTTTCTTGATTGAAATCTTTTTTAAATCTTGTATTATTTTTGTCATTTCTATCAGGTTTATGTCTGTATTTTCTTGGGCATCACTCTGGGCATTTACTTAAGCTTATTCTCCTTGATTTCATTGTGTCTTCTTTAAAGGCTTCAAATTCCTTGATGAAGTTTAAGATTGTTCTTTTACATTCTGTATCTTGGAGTTCATCTAGGTAATTCTCATTGGCAAGCATTTCTATAAGACTGGTAGGTTTGAGAGAGAAGATATGGGCTTCATATTATTGGATTCTTAAGATAAGAGCTGGGCATGTGGACTTCCTTTGTTAGTTCTGTGGACAGAGCAGGTTGAGGCAGAAGAGAAAGTGTGGGACATGTTGGTTTTAGAGATTAGAAGTGGCTTTTGTGGGTTGAAGTGAGGTGGACAGGTAGGATGTGCTTCATGGTCCAAGCCTGGTGTTTGTCAGAAGACAGGAGTGAGTAGAAAGGTTGGCTACAATATGGTTGGGAATTGATAGGGTAGATCCAGGCCCAAACCTATATATAGCTCTTTTTCACTGAAGGCCCTTGTCTAGAGTTTCTATTCCTGCATAAACATCATGACCAACAAGCAAGTTGGGGAGGAAAGAGTTTATTCAGCTTACATTTCCACATTGCTGTTCATTACCAAAGGAAGTCAGGACTAGAACTCAAACAGGTCAGGAAGCAGGAGCTGATGCGGAGGCCATGGAGGAATGTTACTTACTGGCTTGCTCCCTCTGCCTGCTCAGCTTGCTTTCTTATAGAATCCAAGACTACCAGCCCAGGGATGGCACTACCTGTGATGAGCCCTCCCCTCTTGATCACTAATTGAGAAAATGCCTTACAGCTGGATCTCATGTAGGCATTTCCTCAACTGAAGCTCCTTTCTTTGTGATAACTCCAGCTCATGTCAAGTTGACACAAAACCAGCCAGTACAGCCCTGAGGAACAGAGTAGGCTGATGCATTGGTTGTAAGTAAGATTCATGCTATATATGTGAAAGTCAGGAGTACTCAACAGACTTCCCATATTCTTCCTGAAGTATATGAGTATGTAGTGGGGTGGTGGAGGTGGCATAGAGTGATCTGTGATTGGGTGCAGGTAGGTCAGGTCCTGACAGAAGCCAAGGGGTCAGCTGGCATGCAGGCACAGGTGGGTTGCCAGACTAGGCTGTGGGACCCGGGCTAGATCTGGCTAGTTTTTGAAAAATGATTAGAAGGTGGTAGGGACTATTCACAAGGCTAGACCCTGAAGGAGGACATGGGAAATCTGAATATGGAATATGGTGGTGGAGGGGGCATAAAGGGACCTCTGTGTGAGTAGATGCAAGTAAGGCGGGTACAAATCTAGAGCTTGGTTGAGGTGAAGGAGGAGGTAGTGGGACAAGTTCAGGACATGGAATCTGAGACTCTGTGGAACCTTAAAGGTCGTCATTTGATGCTCCTGTTTCAGGAGGTTTAAGAGATGCAACCTTGATTGAGGCAAGTTCTTCCCTAGGGGTAGTCCCTGAAAGTTTTATAGCTTAGGCCTACTTCCAGTTTGTTCTCTTTCCTTTATGTTTGTGGCTGAGATGTTATTTCTGGGCTTCCTGCTTCAGCCATGCTGCCATGTTTTCATGGCATGACACACTCTTATCACTTTTGAACCAGAGCACAGATAGTCTCTTTTTAGAAATTGCTCGGTAATTGTGTTTATCACAGTAATAGGAAGGTAACTTAGATAGTCCCTAAATGTCAGCAGCCCTAAACCCAAACACATTGTCTCCACCCATTGTTGGAGTCACCTCACAAACCACATGAAACTGATCCCAGTCGGACAGGGATAGTTTATATGCCTCAGGACTGATTGAGCAAGGATTACAAATCCAGACTGTCGAGCTGGTTGTAATCCTGTGTTAAGATCCTACAAGGTTTTTAAGCCTAAAATCCACAAACATCAGTGCCAAGTTATTCTACCATCAGGATTTAGGGATAGGGGATTTCCTTAGGAACATGTCTTTGTTATACACTTACCCTGCTCCCATTGGTTGGTTGGTTGGTGTATTCAGCTGTGGCAGGGGATTTGCCTTGTCTAACATTCATGTCTTAATTTGCCAACCAGGATGTTAGTCACCCACATACATGTCTCTTTCTGCCAAGTAGGATGCCTGTTTCCAGGGAGGTCTTGGGAACGTAAGCGTTACTCAACCCCTACTCAAAATCAAAGCGTTATTCTGAATAGATGCAGATAGATGCCTCTCTTATATTGGGGTCCATCCTAGGGGCAGCTTATAAAGGCTTATAACGGTTGACTCAGGTCTAAGCTTATTTCAGGTACTTATACAAAACAGTTCTACTGACTTCTATTGTGATTGGTTTCCAAGGGCATTAGAACATAATAGAATATGTAATCAACTTGCACATGAGAAATTTTCCTAGTAAAAGCAGAAACAAAGTGAGAAAATTTTCTTTTAATTTTGTTTATAGCACAAAATGGCAGACTAGTCAGGTAACAGTTATCTAGGCCTTAACACCATAAAGTCCAGCTTCCAAGACATAAGAAATATTAAAGTAAGAAAAAAAAAATCAAATTAAGAACTAGATAAACCAAGGTAGTGGCTATCAGGATTTTTGAGAGCCAAAGATTTGATGAACTAAGCCATACCTACCTTGCAACTTATAACTACTGATAAATAACTTCATGGCTGTAGAATAACCATCTAGGCAATAGAAAATGAACATATGTCAAATATTTTATTTAACTCAGAATTAATAAGAGAAATAAATAGATGTTATAACTGGTTCCCATAACCTCAATCTTAAAACTTTTTTTTGTAACTTTTCAAATTCATTTGTGAGCCAGATGATGATGCACACCTTTAATCCCAGCATTCAGGAGGCAGAGGCCAGCAGATCTCTGAGTTTAAGGATATTGTCTGCAGAATGAGAGGGCCACACAGAGAAACCCTGACTTGAAAAACAACAATAACCGCAAAACAAAACAAAACTGTATTTGTATCAAAGCTTCATAAGGAACAGTAATACTACTTTTTTTAAAATAATATATATTTTATTTGGGGATGGGAAGGTATGAATGAGTCACTTTTCCTTATGCGAGGGTCAAAGGAAACCTTACAGGAGTGAATTCTTTCTTTCCACCGTGTGGATTAAAAGGATTAAACTCAGGTCATCAGGCTTGACAGCAAGGTATACACAAGGTATCTCAGCTGTTCATACTTAAAGTCTTAGAGCATCCTCCCTTAAAGTACTAATGTAAACAGTATTAAATAAAATGTGTAAATGGAAAACTTTCCTGAATAACTTAGAAATGAGCTGCCAACCTGTTGCCCCACGATCCTTCAATATATATTTCCTATATTAAAGTTGTGGTGTACTTAACCCTGCAAAAAAAGTTCAAATCAGGACATTGGCCTAAATATGATTGATGTTTACTCCTTAGATCCTTAGAGTTGTAGTTTGTACATATTTTTGTATACCAGTTACTTTAAACTTTACATGTCCATTTAGGTTTTTCTAATGTTGTCTTGTGATTAGATTTGTTGGCCTTCAGGAATTGCCACACCAACCATACAAACACTGATCTCAGTTAAGTAAGAATAGTTTATTGAACAAACACCCCAAGACTGAACATTTGGGACCACAAAAAGGACTCAGAAGCCTAAATGTGGTGCTAATCTGTTTTCAGGGCAGGCTTATAAAGGAAAAAACCAAAGTGAGTTCATATGCAGGTACAGGAAGTGTTGCCCAGTGGTCAGCTCTAACTCTAGCCATTTTAGACATAACAGTTCACATTGGCCTTTAACTTGATGGGTCCTATGTAAAACTTTGTGTAATTTCTTAAGATTAACCAACCTCATACAGAGCATACAGGACATAACAGGATATGCAATCAGTATGACCGTGCTCTGAGTCAAATTATTTTTCTGTGTCAATTCCTGACAGGCATATTATAGCAACAATATGAAATAGCTGGCAGGCATGGAGCAATGTGACTTACAGCTATGCAGGGAGATAGGGCCAGGGATCAAATCATAAAACATTCAGATTAATGAGGTGGTGGTCCTCTCTTGAAAACTCACCCACTATTAAGAGGTTTTTTGTTTTTCTTTTTTTACTTTTCCTTAATGAATCTATATTTATCCTACTAAGATAAATATTTATAAAAAGAGGGTGATGGTGTTTGAGATAGTTCAGTGGGCAGTAACCTCCAGGCCTTATGACCTGAGTCCAATACCCAGGACCCAAGTGATGGAAGGAGAGAACCAAACAAGGTGTTCTCTAACCACCATATACATACCATGGCACATGTGCATCCTGTGATTAAAAAGTGCAACTCTCATCTATTGTTATTGTTTGTTTGTTTGTTTTCTGGTTTTGGTTATTTTTGAGATAGTGTTTCTTTGTGTAGCTCTGGCTGTCCTAGAACTCACTATGGAGACCAAACTGGCCTCAAAGTCAGAGGTCCGTCCGATTGCCTCTACCTCCCGAACGAGCGTGCTAGGGTGAAAGGCGTGTGCCACCATTGCCTGGCCACAGGTCTCATCTTAAAGGGAAATAAGAGATTGTTTATTTTGGAGCCATGTTGAATGACCTTACCTTGGGAACACAGCTTTAAGTTACCCTCAAATTCCATGTTCCAGTGTGGAAGCAGTTTCTCACCATTTTTATAGTTTTATGGACCAGAGAAAACCCTAAATCAAGGCAAGGTTAAAATACATTGATAGGTACACCTGAGAGACAGGCACTAAGCAGTGGGAGAAGCTTCCTTATAGCCTCAAGATGACCTCTGATGGCATTTTTAGCTTTTGGATTGGTAGAAACTAGTTGCAAATGTTCTAAGAGGTTTTTCTTTATTATCAAAAGATAGTAGTTCTGAGGTGGTCAAGGAATAACAGTTCTAGAGGGCCAGAACTAATCATTCTTTAGACCAGCAGCATTCCAACGTCTACACAGTACTGAGATTCTAATACACCAGTCAAACTCTGTGGACAGTTTCCATTCACAGTCTCTACCCCCAAGTAAAATAAACTTTAGGACAAATACTGTAAATACTATTGTTCTTCATGAAAAATTTCCTCATAACTTTAGTGTCTATTCATTCACAATTTTTCCTGAGTTGTTTATTATTGTGATAGTTACAAAATGATAGTTTTTGCTTCAATTACTTCTTTTTACTCGATTTGGCATTCTTCTAGAAGAAATAACTTGCCTTTTCTGTCCCAGTAGGAACTTAAGAAATCTCGTGTTTTCAAGGATTTGATTATGAGGCTTGGCTTGTCCCAGGTTTGGCTTCTGTCTAAGATAGAAGGACTAACTCTTACCACCACAAAATGGTCAGCCTCTTTTAAGTGCAGCTTACCCAAGCCCAGAGGGGCTTCTTTTGACAGACAATAATATTCAAAAGACAGCAATTCTGAATACTTTGTGTTCCATTATTTTATGTTTTGAAATCATATTTTAAATAACTAAGACTTTAATGTTCCTATTTCATAGTGTGGTGTAAATATTGCTTAAAATGTTTTTCTTGTTTACTGCCTACAGATGAAACCAGGAACCACTGGGAAGTATCAGCACTTTCTCGGGCTGCCCAGAAGGGATTTAATAAAGTTGTAGTGAAACATCTGAAAAGTACAAAAAATATTTCACCTGTAAGAAATCTTTTCCTTACCTTAAGTAATTCAGAGATTAACTTAATGAAAGTTAAAAAAATCTTTATTTAAATGTGAGTTGTTTTGCATACAAATTTAGAGTATGACCTAGGAATAATTTTGGTATCTTTTCAGCAATGAAAACAGCCAACATTAACTATCTGGCTCCCTGTCTTGCTTGTGCTTTCTTTGCTGTCTCTACTTTCCAGAGTGAAGGGTGCTGTGGTTCACATTCACAAGTGAGTCAGAACACTAATGGGGGCTTGTGAGACTGATATGTCCTTACCCATGTCTGCATCAGGTTGAATTCACTCCCAGTTTTCTACAGGATGATTTGCTTCTTTGCTTGCTCTGCTTTGTGCTTTTGGTGATACTCTCTTGGCTAGTTTTGTTTTTTTCTTAATTTATTGTAGGGTGGGATCAGAAAAATACAAAGGAAGTTAATTTAGTTTGGAAAAAGTATTCTTTGCTTGAAATCATAATAAAAAATTGAAAAGCTCAGTGTTAGATTTAGTTTTATTATACTAGATTTATTATACTAGATTTAGTTTTATTTTATACTCCCTGCTACCCTCAAGCTGTATATTTTTATTTTCTTTGGTTCAGCTTGTTCCTTTTCATTATAGATCTGTATAAGTGACCACTAATATTCACGTGCCACAATCAATACTAGGCTGTCTTTTGAAGTCTCCTCTGCTAATACCATTAATCCAAAACTTAGTTTACTCTCAGGCAGATTTTTTTTTTTTTTTTTTAGACAGTAGCAGAAAACAGTTTCATTCTACACCAAAATAGCACAAGAATGGTCTCTAGGCCACTTCCTTCTCCTCTGAATCCTCTTGAGTTGGGTGGCCATAATCTATATTGTTTTCAGTACCACTGTCTTCCATGATTCTACTAGGATGGCCCATTAAGCCTTGCTTAAAGTATTCAGCTACTTTCCTAATCCAGAGTCCCAAAGTCTCTATATACTCTGTCAATAAGCAACATGGTCAGGGCTATCACTACAACCCAACTCCCTGGTCTCATCTCTGTATTAATCATTGTTCTATTGCTGTGAAGAGACCGTGACCATGACAACCTTTATAAAAGAAAGCATTTAATTGGGCTTGCTTAAAGTGTCAGAGGTGAGTCTTCATCATGACAAGAAGCATGGTAGCACAGAGGCAGACATGGTGTTGAAGAAATAGTTGGGAGTTGTACATCTGAATCTTCAGGCTGCAGGAAAAGAGTAATGCTGAGCTTGGCCTGGGATTTTGAAACATCAAGGCCCATCCCTCGTGACATATTCCAAGGCCACACCTACTCCAACAAGGCCACGGCTCCTAATACTTCGCAAATAATGCCAGTCCCTGATGACATAGCATACAAATGTATGAGTCCTTGGAGGCTCTTTTTTTAAAAAAAAAAGAAAAAGATTTATTCACTTTACATTCCAATGTCAGCCCCTCTATCCTCCTAGTACCCTTCATGTAGATCCTCTCTCCATTCTTCCTTCCTCTTCTCCTTTGAGTAGGGGGAGCTGTTGGAGACTCTTATTCAAATCACCCTCTGTTTTTATTTGGTTGGCCTTTGTATAATGGTGGTTAACACAGATTTTTTTGCTTTTTTTTTTTTTTTTTGCTTTTTTTTGGTACAGTTCAGCATTTTATTTAACATTCTTTGTGATAAGATAGGATGCATACTTACATAGGCCTGCACTCCTAGAGACTGCCTGGGAAAATACTCCTAGGTGATACTTTGGATTGTATGTTGAAATCCCACTTTTTTCATGGTCACTGTGTCCTAGTTTGCTTTCTGTTGATGTGATAAAATGCAGACCAAACCAACTTGGGGTGTTATAAAAGTCAGGCTCTTGAGAAACCAAGCAGCACTCAGAGAGCCTGAAAAACATCACTGTCTGAGGATGGTCTCATGACCTCTGAAGAGAAGTTTCCCTTCATGTTTAACCATGTTTACAGAAGCAAATGGTGTGGATAGTGTTGAGGACATTCCTTCTTTAGCCAACAAGGTCAGTTTCTGTGTTAACCACTTCTTAGATAGCTTTGTTTGTGCTGGATTTTTCAAGATAGAGGAAGGGGATTCAGCTGAAACAAGTAGGAGTACAACAAACTGAGCCCAGTAAAATTTCTAGGAAAAAAAAATAAAACAAAAAATTAAAAAAAAAATGTTCTACAGCCCTCAGGCAGAGGACTATAGAGGAAAGCACTATATTGTGTTAGGTGCATATTAAAATAATAGTTGCTTAATTTATATATTTTTTTCTTCAGTGGGAAGAAAGAGGGTTTTGGACTTACAGGTTTAAGTTCATCATCCATGGAGGGTAGTTCCTACCAGAGGCATGAACTGAAGAAGAAAACCTGCTTATGACTTACTCTCCATACCTTTCTGAGTTTGCTTTCTCATATATCCCAAGACCACCTATCCACAGGGGGCTGGGTCCTCCCATATTGTAGCCGCCTGCGGCCACGAGTCAAACGTGTTCACCTGAGAAGAGGGCTGGGAACGAAAGGGGGATGGAGATCGAGAAAAGATGAAGCCAAGACAAAGTTCTCTGATCAAGGCTCGATGCTTTAATGTTCAGCTCTCAATTTAAAGGGAAGACCCCTCCCGAACCCTTTCTAGTTTCAGCCGGGAAAGTTGGGTGGGATAATCCGTTCTTGGTCACAGGTCACAGCTGGAGATGTCTCAAGGCAAGCCCAGGGGCAGTTCTTCTTTCAAGTTCCTATAGCAGAATGTACCTGCAGCCAAGGTGGGTGACTCCACCTAGGTGTCTATTGACATGCAGCCAAGGTGGCTAGTTCCACCTAGGTCCTATTATCTGGTCTATTGTGGTAAACAAGATCTCGGGCCTGCTCACGGCTGGGAGAAGGGCACACCATATTAAACATTTAGTCAAGAAATTGCCCCATAGATGTGCCCATAGGCCAGCGCTATAGAACCAACTCCCCACTTGAGGTTCCCTCTCCCAGGTTATTCAGATTTGTATCTGAATTTGACCAACATTTTCTCTCAATGAAGGAAGAAAGCTTTCCTCTTCAAGGGAAATATCTATTAACACACAAGTCTTCCAATGAGTTTGATAGCTGATACTTACATATCTTTCTCATGAGATTGGTGATGATAGCAACAAATGTAACTTTAGGCACCTACAGGGAAATGTGTCAACATTTGGAAAATCTATTTTCTCTACTGAACCGGTATTTTAAGATGAGTAATGCATGATTGTGAAAAAAAAATTCATTCAAAGTGCAAGATAAATGAATTTAGCATATTAGAGTTTATGTATAAGGCCTTACATTCTACTTTATATGATATAAAAGATAATTAGTTAACTAACATGACTATGAAGTGTTACTTTCTTGTCTACCCACATATGAGCTCTGTGACTTCTTTGAATACAACTAAACCCTTTGCATTAATATGAAGCAGATCCACTCTTCTGAGGGTTTTTGTTTTGAAAAAACTAGTTTTCATAAAAGTATGTTGTTTTTAACATAGCATTGGGTTAGCATTATTTAAATACCTTTTAAAAGTTTGAATTACTAATGCAACATTTAGGAGTGTGTCCCATGTAAACCAAAGTGCTTTGGGAGTCCTTGGTACTTCTTTGGAGTATAAAGGATCTTCTCAACACTTTGGAGCTGCTGGCCTTGTGGTGGACATCCATCTATAAAACTGGAAGAGTTATATCTTGTATGGATTCTCAGAAGCATTGATAGTACTGCTATATAGAATTTACATAACTATTAGGCACTGTTAACAATAGATAATCTTTCCTCTTCACTTTAATTTTAAACTTGTTTGTCATGCTTATCAACTGAACATATTTCAGGATGAAGCATTGTCCTTAGAAGAAATAAGAATTAAAGTAGTACAAATACTTGGATCTCTGGGAGGACAAATAAACAAAAGTCTTGTAACAGGTAAGCTTCTTCCTAAGGTAACCCTGTAGGTATGTTTGTGTTTGGAGTTGACTATGTACATGTTTACTTTTCACCAGCTCTTCTGACATACATCTGATGACGTCACAGTCACCTGGACAGTGACAGCCTGTGCTCATACATGCTGTGCCCAGTTCTATATTATTGCCCCTGTTGCCCTGAACACCAGTTTGGGTTTTCAGATTTCCTCAAAACTGATCAGTTTCCCTTTGCTCTGTCTGGTCACATTCAGAATCTGAAATCATACTTTGTACTTTTAAAAACTAGTTAGAGCCTCAAGTTGATCAGCTCAAGAGACTTTATGTTGTCTTCTCTTTCTCTTCTCTTTTCTTTCTCTTTTTCTGTTGCAGACCAGATGGCTTGGAACATGCTACACAGACTAGTCAGGCTTTTAAACTTAGAAAGATCTGCCTGTTTCTAGCTCCTGAGTGCTTGCATTAGTGGTTGTGTCAACCATGCTGGGCTATCAAAGACTTTTTAATCTTTGCCAGGTAGCACCTTCTGGCCTTAGGTGTGGGACAGCTCTGCCAGCAGTAGTCATGTGGGAGAACGCTAAACTTGATATTCTTGGTTTTGTGTTTTTGTTTTTCTTTACTTTTTTTTTTTGATTTATTAATTTTACATGTTTTTGCCTGAATGTCTATATGTGCACCACATTAATGCCTGGTGTCATGGAGGTCGGAAGAGGGCATATGATCCTCTGGAACTGGAGTTATAGGTGGTTGTGAACCACAATGCAGGTGCTGGGAACCAAACAAAGGACCTCTGCAAGACCAACGAGTGCTTTGAACTATTGACCCCTTTCTCCAGTGCCTAAACTTAATATTTTAATATGTGGATACTTTTAGAGTGTTTTTATATTAGAAAATCTCAGCTGTCTTTATGTTTGAAGTTTGGTGTTAACTGGAGACTCTTATCTATTTGAGAAATTAGATCCTATACTTGGAAAGTATTTTCAAAAGAAAATTTTGGTGGTGTTTGCTCGTGTGTATGCATGCACAGGTGCATGTGAGTATGGAAGACTGAGGCTGATGTCATGAGCCTTCCTTCATCACGCTCCACCTTATTCTTTAAGGCAAGATCGCACAGTTGAACCAAGGGCCTGCCTGTATTTCTGGGCTGCCCTGTTTACACAGTATTTACTTGTTGACTTGCAATCTGAACTCTGGTTCTAATGCATATGTAGAAAACACTTTATTCACTGAGCCACCTCCCTAGTCCCTTTAAAAGAGGAGATTTGGTTTTGTTGAGAAAAGGTCGTCAGTAATCTTGGCTGGCCTGGAAATTAAACAAGAGTACCCCTGCTTCTGTCTCTCAAGTGCTAGAATTAAAGGCATGTGTCACCACAGGTGACAAAAAGGAGATTTTTTTCCAAATATATTTATTATTTTCTATCTTGTTTTAAGTAACTGTCACTGAATTTGCGTATTCCTATTGAACAATAGTTCTAGTTTACTTACATTTATACATAAGAGCTTCAGGGATTTTCATCTTCTTACGAAAGTAAAGCAGAGAAAAGGAAAGACAAAGCGCTTTAAAAGTGCCCTAGTCTAGCTAGTGAGCTGTAAGAGGAAAGATCTTGAATTAAAAGCACCCTTCTAACCCTTTTTCATCAGCTACCTCAGGAGAAAGGATGAAGAAGTACGTGGTGTGGGACAGGGAGAAGAGACTCAGCTTTGCAGTACCCTTCAGAGAGATGAAGCCTGTCATCTATCTGGATGTCTTTCTGCCTCGGGTCACTGAATTGGCTCTTTCTGCTAGTGATCGACAAACTAAGGTATTTTGTATCTCATTCTATTCATTGTTTTTAGTGTATTTAAAAGCATTTATATGTTGGTTCAGAAACAGACACTCTAGCACTTTATATATCACTCTAGCTATATTAGCTCTTCTAATATCATTACTTTTAAATGTTTTCAGAAGTAGGTGTCATTGATAAATGAAAATTAAGTATAAATCCTCATAATAAATAATAACTTGTATTAGGAAATGCAATGCAAAGTATGTTTAAAAATAATGCTTGGCAAGAGTCTGATTATTACTTTAGTTTTAGAGATTGGAAACATATAATCTCAAATGTTACCACTAATTTGTAAATCTTTAATTCGCTTCCAAAATGTACTTAATAAGGTGATATTTACAAATGAAGCCAGGATGTGTAGTTCTAAACAGTGTGAAATATATTTCATATGAATGTATTACCTTCAGAGTCTGAAGCTTTTAAATTTCAATTCTTAACTGTTAGATAAAGATTAAAGCGAACACAAGTATCAATTATATATAAAAACTACTATTTCCAGTTTTTTATTTGGAGTACATAGTAGTTACCATAATAAGTTTTTTTTTCCTTAAATGGCTAATTAAAGAAAAAAAACTTTAAAATATTCTTTTGTAAATGTGGTAACCAAAGCTTTGTTGAACTTGGTCCTTCTTAGGTCGCAGCTTGTGAACTGTTACACAGCATGGTTATGTTTATGTTGGGAAGAGCCACTCAGATGCCTGAAGGTCAGGGGTTGCCTCCCATGTACCAGCTTTATAAGCACACATTTCCTGTGCTGCTTCAACTTGCATGTGATGTGGATCAAGTAAGTGATTAGGATCTAAACAATTGTAAAAACTCCAAAAAAATATGATCTCAAATTGGACATGGTAGTACACTCCTGTAATCCCAGAGCTTGGAAGAGACAGGAGGATTGAAGTAAGTGTGGGGCCAGCACACCAAAAGAGAAAAAAGTGGTTTCATGAGCAGTCATTGCTACCTTCCTGACATACTTGGTCCAGTGACCTGGGGATTGGAACATTTTTTAAATTGCATTTTATTATTTTGGGGAGGAGCAGGTTTTGAGACAATATTTCTATGTGAAGCCATGGCTGTCTTGGACCTCATTTGTAGACAGGCTCACCTTTTTTTGTTTGTTTGTTTGTTTTTGTTTTTCGAGACAGGGTTTCTCTGTGTAGCCCTGGCTGTCCTGGAACTCACTCTGTAGACCAGGCTGGCCTCGAACTCAGAAATCCGCCTACCTCTGCCTCCCAAGTGCTGGGATTAAAGGCGTGCGCCACCACTGCCTGGCTGACAGGCTCACCTTAAACTCAGATCTGTCTGCCTCTGCCTCTCTCTCTGCCTCTCTGCCTCTCTCTCTGCCTCTGCTTCCCAAGATTAAAGTTGTGCTGGGATTAAAGGCGTGAGTGACTATGACCTCCTACAGTTTAATTTTTTTTAAATTTTAATTTATGTTATTTTTATTGAAAATAGATTTTTTCAAACAATATACTCTATTGTTTCTTCTCCCCCAGTTCCTTCCAGACCCTCCCCATCCACCCAAATCTACACCCTTTCTATCTCATTAGAAAGCAGGCATCTTTTAAAATAAATAGTAATAAAATAAGATAAAATAAAAACACATATATCAGAATAGGACAAAACAAAAACCAACCAACCACCCAACCAAAAAAAAAAAACCCAGGAAAACAAAAAACAATGAAGCCAGAGAAAAGGGACAGATAGCACTGATGTAAAGACACATACATAAAAATGTTACAAAAGAAAATTAAAAAGCTAAATATATGAGCTTGTTTTATGTTAGCTATTTTGCTTGGCATGAGACCTGCCCTTAAATGTGGTTTGTGTACACAGTGAAACTTCATTCGAGGAAACTAATTGTTCCTTTTCAAGCAGTTATCAATAGGAGAGACCTTCTAAGTTAGGAATGGGGCTTGCGTCTGCTTCACCTCTCAGCATTGGGAACTCATCTGACTTAGATCCATGCAGGCCATAGTCTCTGCAAGTACAGATGGGTATCAGTCCTGTTGTGTCTGTAAGGCCTCATTTTCTTGATGGTTTTTGTTGCCTCTGGCTCCTAAATTCTTCCCACCTCTTTTCGCACAGTTCCATGGGTCCTACAGGGAGAGATTTGATGGATATATACTATTTAAGACTTAGTGTTCCAATGTCTCTTGCTCTCTATACATTGTTCAGGTGTGAGTCCCTTGCATTTGTTTCCATCTACAGCAGGAGGAAGTTTCTCTGATTATGGCTAAGCAAGGCTGTGAATAATGTCATTAGGAGTCATTTTATTGCTACATTACTTTAGCAGAACAGTATAGTGTTTGGTTTTCCTCAGATCCTTGGCCTCTCTAGTTTCAAGTTCTCAGCTATCTGAGCAGTGTCATGAATGTATTCCATCTCATGGAGTGGGCCTTAAATATAATGAGATAGTTGTTGGTTGCACCTACATCTCTTTTGAATTATAGTACCAGTGTATTTTGTGAGCAGGTCACCATTGTAGATTGAAGGGTTTGTAGTTGGGTTGGTGTTTACTGTTCTTCAGTGGTGTATAGAGTACTTTCTAGTAATATGGACACTAGTTTCTAGGGTTGAAGGCTCTAAAGCTAAACCCCAGTTTGACTTCTCCATGTTCAGTGAGTTATGTAGGTGTTGAGTTAAGCAGTAGGGCCTTCTCATTAGTTTCTGGAAAGCAACCCATAGCCTTAGCAATAGCCTGGATTGTTTAAGGGTTCGTTCCCATAGTACCTAGCACCTTGGCCAACAACTATGTTAGATGAAATTTATTCCCAGTACTGGAAGCTTCACATGGTGATGAGAGATGTCTAGTTGGGGCCCATTCTCCCCTGTTATTTGGCAATTTTATTTAAACTGCCTTCATATATGTATATATTTTAGGAATCTTCTAATGTATTAGATTTCCATATGACCCCTTCTGTGGCCCTTCGTTTTAGCTATTCCTCCCTGTATTCCCTCCTTTCCCTCCCTCTTCCTTCCCCTTCCCTGTTTGTTCCTTCCATTCTAGTCCACTTTCCCACCCCTGATCCATCCTTACCTGAGGATTCTGTTTCCCCTTCTTATGGAGATTCTCCCTTCTCCCTTAGTCTCTGATGGTATACTTGAACACTGTGGTTGTACAGATTGCATTTGCTGCTTGAAGACTTAATACCTAATATCCAGGTATAAGAGAATACATACTATATTTGTTCTTTTCAGTCTTTCTTTTTGTTTTTTTATTTTGTTTTTTTCGAGACAGGGTTTCTCTGTGTAGTTCTGGCTGTCCTGGAACTCATTCTGGAGACCAGGCTGGCCTCAAACTCAGAAATCCGTCTGTCTCTGCCTCCCAAGTGCTGGGATTAAAGGTGTGCGCCACCACCGCTCGGCTGTTCTTTTGAGTCTTGATTACCTTACTCAAGATGAATTTTTTTCCTAACGTCATTCATTCACTAGGGAATTTCATAGCTTCTTTTCTTTCTTTTGTTTTCCTTTTAAGATTCATTTATTTTATGTATATGAGTACACTGTTGCTGAGGAGTTTCTTCTGTGGTCTTTTCTGTTTGGTGCTCTGTGTGCTATTCCTCTGTGTTTATTTGTTGACTTTTGTGCTCATTCTTTCTGGGTGTGCCATTCTTTGCTTTGGGGAAGTTTTCTTCTATTATCTTGTTGAAGATCTGGTTTGTATTGTTAATACCTACGATTCTTCATCATTTATGCTTATAATTCAAAAATTTGATCTCTTCATGGTGTCTCTAATTTCCTATGTGTCTTTTTTTTTTAAGATTTTTTATTTATTTATTTTATTTATGAGTACACTGTTGCTGTCTTCGGACACACCAGAAGAGGGCATCCAATCTCATTACAGATGGTTGTGAGCCACCATGTGGTTGCTGGGATTTGAACTCAGGACCTCTGGAAGAGCAATCAGTGCTCTTAACCGCTGAGCCATCTCTCCAGCCCCTTGGTTTTTCGAGAAAGGGTTTTTCTGTGTAGCTCTGGCTGTCCTGGAACTCATTCTGTAGACCAGGCTGGCCTTGAACTCAGAAATCCGCCTGCCTCTGCCTCCCAAGTGCTGGGATTAAAGATGTGCACCACTACTGTTTGACTTTTCTATTATTTTCTTTTCTTCCTTTCTTCTTTTCTTCCTTTCTTCCTTTCTTCCTTTCTTCCTTTCTTCCTTTCTTCCTCCCTCCTTCCCTCCCTCCCTCCTTCCCTCCCTCCCTCCCTCTTTCCTTCTCTCTCTCTCTCTCTTTCTCTCTCTCTCTCTCTCTCTCTCTCTCTGTCTCTCTCTCTCTCTCTCTCTCTCTGTCTCTCTCTTTCTTTCTTTGGAGTTTTTATTCCATGTTGCTTGTTAGGGTCTAGTTTCTCTACTTTCTCTTAGAGACCTGATATTCTATCTTCTGGTTGATTCATTCTACTTATAAGGCTTTTTTAAGGGGAGGGGTTCTAATTTGATTATTAGATTTTTCCACCTTCATTTCAGCTTGAATTCTTCAGTGTTCCTGTCTCCTGACTGAATTCAGTTATCAAACCATGAATTATTTTATTTCACCCTTAATGTTTGTGATTTTTATTATTGTTTGTTGTTGATTTTGATTTTTTTTGAGCTCTTTGTTTCGTTTTTAAACTCCTTGTTTTGTTTGTTTGTTTGTTTGTTTGTTTGACATTTATGACTCTTCTTCTAAATTTTATGTCCTGGAGTTGCAGTTGTAGGTGACTCAAGCCGTGCTCTCTGAGCTCAACCAGAGGTAGTAGGTGTGAGTGGTGGAATAGAGCTGAGGTGTTGCAGAGGGATGGTCAAAGGGAAGACCAGGAAGACTCCTCTGCTAAGACGTGTAGGATGCGGCTAGTGTAAGAGGTTGGACGTGATAAGTTGGTAGGCAGCATAGAAAAGAACCTGAGGATTGTGGTTAGGGCAAGCAGGACTATCCAAACTAGGCCTGGCACCGGGGACAGATTTGGGAGATGCAGAAAATGTATGGAGGGGTTTAAGAGGTGTAGGACCTGGCTGGGCAGAGAGACTGGATATGGTGTCTGAAGAGTCTGTAGATTAAAAATGGCACGGTCCAGGCTGTTTGGTCTGAGTTAGGGGACTGGCTATGGTCTTAAGCTAGATCTTGGGCTTTAAAGAGGATGCATAGACGGGAGGATCATGTAGGCTTACCCAAGTAGGCCCTGACACAAATTATACTAACAGTATCTTAAATTACTTTAATAATTAGATCGTAGTTAGAGTATATATATTCCTTTCTTGGACTCTAAAGGGTGTGTTCATCATGGAACTGAACTAGAAAAAGAAACTAATGATAATAATACCTTTGTTGAAAGAGCCATCTAAATGTTTAGTTTTTAGTGTACATTTACCCTCATATGAAGGCTCTAAACTACAGTAGAGATTATCTTTTCAGGTGACAAGGCAGCTTTATGAACCACTTGTTATGCAGCTGATCCACTGGTTTACTAACAATAAGAAATTTGAAAGTCAAGATACTGTTGCTTTATTAGAAGCCATACTGGTAAGTAGTATTTGGAATTCTGTATTTTCATTCCAATTGACTGCAAAAATTTAGTGTACATTTAGATCTCTAGGAAAAGTTCTTTGTTAACATACCAAAATATAGCCTTTTGCTATAGAGACTGCTATTTTCTGTTTTAGACACAGTACCATATTTATTTTGATAAGTTATGTTCTTAATATTTATAAGTTTCAGTCAATATGTACTTTTATTCTGCTTTTTAAATGGCTTTAAGTTAAAAAAATTATATGCATGCATGCTGTATGGTGGTGGTACATGCCTTTAATCCCAGCATTTAGATCTCCGTGAGTTCAAGGTCAGCCTGATCTACAGAGAGTGAGTTTCAGAACTGTTACAGCTACACAGAGAAACCATGTCTTGAGCTGCACCCCCCCACACTAACTACCTGTCTATCTATCTATCTATCTATCTATCTATCTATCTATCTATCCACACACACATATGGCATAAGAGAGAAAGAATGTGTTTTATGTAAGAAGTATAAATATTCTTTATCAATAGCAGTAGTTTGTTTTTTAAATCCATGGTATAGTATTTAATTCAAGAGGAATTTTTAATTTATCTAATTTTTTTCTTGCACTCAGATTCATCAACTAAAGAGTTATGGAATACACAGTATTTTGTATTACACTTTTCCTGAGGTAATAGAGGTGGTAATTAGAGTCTGGTACCGGTTCAGTGATGCATGTGTTCTTTGATGCATATTTATTTTAATTTTAAGCTTGTAGGAATAACTTTGATTCTTTTAAATATTATTTTATGTGGGTTTTCCAGTTATTTCATCCATTTTCGGAGAGACATGTTCACATTAGAATCATCTTGCACACATCTGTAATTGTAACACTTACAAAGCAGAGACAGGAGGATTTGAGTTTAATAGCACTCACTGACATAATAATTCTATACAGGATCCTGCTTTTAAGAAACTGAAAAAATAAAATAATAAACAAATAAAATGATAAATAAGTAAATAAATAAAAATAACAAAATTTTCAGTGAATTATCTAATGAACTTGTTCAAACCTTCTATAATTCTTTGCTGTTGGAAACTGATCCCATTATACATCTTTATAATATTGTCTGTTAAGTTGGAGCCAGCAAAACCATGGAAGTTGACATGAACATTAAGGAAGAAGAAATGTGGTATACTTAGGAGGACCCTGTTTGACCATTTGTTGTATAAAACACAGTACAATCACACATCCCTGTTTCAGGCACTCATCCAGATCATATACCTTGTTATGGGAGTGAAGTATCACTGGATGATTCTTCTTTTCCTTCCTTCCTTCCTTCCTTCCTTCCTTCCTTCCTTCCTTCCTTCCTTCTTTTCCTTCCTTCCTTCCTTCCTTCCTTCCTTCCTTCCTTCCTTTCTTTCTTTCTTTCTTTCTTTCTTTCTTTCTTTCTTTCTCTCTTTCTTTCTTTCAGTTAAGGGCTATAGTTTAGGCTATAGCCCTTGCTAGACTGAACTTACTGTGCATCCCAGGTTAACCTCAAACTCAAAGTGTTCTTGTCTTAGCCTCCTGAATGTTGATACACATTCACACAAAACCATTAATCATCCTATGAGTGTATAACCACAATGAAGCTGTCCTTGTCTTATTTAAGGATGGTATTGTGGACCCTGTTGACAGTACTTTAAGAGATTTTTGTGGACGTTGTGTTCAAGAATTCCTCAAATGGTCCATTAAACAAACAACACCTCAGCAGCAAGAGAAGAGTCCAGTAAACAGCAAGTCACTTTTCAAGCGGCTCTACAGCCTTGCCCTTCATCCTAATGCTTTCAAGAGGCTAGGTGCAGCGCTTGCTTTCAATCACATCTACAAGGAATTCAGGTATGTAAGCTTTGCGTGTCAAAGAAAGATGTGTAAGACAGCTCTTGAAACCTTTAATGTAATTTTGAAAAGTACCCTGATGTTTAAGTCCATAAATTTTTATGTCAAGCATTTATTATATAAATATGTGATAGGTGGTGTGCATTTAAGAATCTTAGAAACTGTGGGGAAATACTTGTACATATGTTGTGAGAATATAACCAGACACACATGTGTAAGATCTTTTGAAGCATAGAGAATGTGTATAGTAAGTTAGTGAACACTTACTTTATGGTGAGATGGACCATAAAGGATGAATGAGAATCAACCAAATTCTTTCAGATTAGAAGGTGGAAGAGACCGGGCAGTGGTGGCGCACGACTTTAATCCCAGCACTTGGGAGGCAGAGGCAGGCGGATTTCTGAGTTCGAGGCCAGCCCGGTCTACAGAGTGAGTTCCAGGACAGCCCAGACTATACAGAAAAAGAAAAAAAAAAAAAAAAGAAGAAGGTGGGAGAGGTAGAGTAGCAAGAACCTCCACCCCTCCTAAGGTTGCCGTATGAGGGGGTGAAGAACTTTTAGACTGTGTTCAGAATAATGGGGAGGTGAGCCAGGTGTGTCTGCTATGGTAGAAGAATGGAGAGCAGTTCTAATGATATGGCGTTTCTGGAATTATGGGAATGCAAAGTGAAGTCGAACTTTGGCTATTCTAAAAGTCCAAGAAAGACATTGTGTACAGCAAGACGAGTGATATGCATATATTCATTGGTTCATTCCTTCATTCAGCATCACTTATTAATGTGTGAGAGATGAAGGAATGACTCACTATTAGGAGCACATATACCTTTTGTCAGAAGAAGGCTTTGGAAAAGAAGAATATTATATGCCAGGCACTGTGCCAAATACTGCAGATATAACATAGCTCTTCTGAAAGGTTACAATTGAGAAAGTTACTAGAAGACATAAATGTAAAGCTTTATGCCTTTTTTTTTTTTTCGAGACAGAGTTTCTCTGTGTAGCCCTGGCTGTCCTGGAATTCACTCTGTAGACCAGGCTGGCCTTGAACTCAGAGATCCGCCTGCCTCTGCCTCCCAAGTGCCGGGATTAAAGGCGTGCGCCACCACCGCCCGGCTAGCTTTATGCCTTTGACTAATCCCCTTAAATAGTGATTGCTAAGAATAGATTACTTGTCATCTTTTGATGACTTTGGTCAAAAAAGCTTATTCTAGAAAATGGCTGCTGGGAAACAGAGGAGATTTGTAGAAGGAAGGTGGAGGAATAGATGGGAATCCACATGTATATTTATATGAAAATTAACTAGAGCATGAAGCCATATCTTATTTATGTAGCTTTTGAAATGAGACCTGTATATACAGAAGAATGTATAAAATATGTAATGTTTATAGAGTGATACTAGTAAACCAGATTGCCACATACCCACTCTCCAAGTTGAGAAACAGGTTATTCAGTCCAAAAGAGCAAAAACTGACCCTTAGAGTTTTTGAAAAGAAGAGCAAATGCTATGTGGGCAGAGATTCACATGCTCTCTGAATTTTTTTCATGGAGAAAAGAGAACACTTTTATCTTACAGCCTCCTCTATTTAAAGACAAAGCAGGGAGTGTCAGCCTTACTTCCCCTACCTAAAATGCACCTAAAGGCATTTTCCTGTGGCTATCAGATTGCCCTACAGTTTTGGACAGAGACCTGTAAACACCAAGGGAAGTGTTAACTGAATCTCAGGTTGTCTTCAAATTTAGGTTTGTCCTTGATGGAAGCTTTATAAGCTGTGTGTGTAACACTTGTAGTATAGAAACTTGCCCTACAAAATAGCTATCTTCTTCAAATTTTATTACTTGTTTTCTTCTTTTCCTAGCATTTTGGAGAGTGACGAGTGAAAGCAGCTATTTGTCAGCGCTTGGTGCTTGAAACCCCTCATAAGGCTATGCTTTGCAGATAAATATGATGGAAAATTCTGAGAAAGGTGTCCATCGGTGATTTGGTCATATATGATCAAAATGGCACACTTGCCCAAATTTGATGACTGTATTTACCATCACCAGATATTATCTTATGAGATTATTCTTATACATAAATTCCATTATTGGCTAAGATGTTATTACACATAATTAATTGCTATAGCCATCAATAGAATTATTTGTGTTCATTATTATGACTAAGTTGGTGCAAAATTAATTATAGTTTCCAAAATTAATTGTAATTTGGAACTGGAATTTGCTCTGTAGATCAGGCTCCTACTGTCTCCCCAGTGCTGTGATTAAAGGCATATGCTACCACACTCTGCTTTCATATTTTGTTTTAGTTTATTTCCTGTGTGTGTGTGTATGTATTTGCATAGGTCACAGCATATGTGTGGAAGTTAGATGACAGTCTGAGAAACTGATTCTTCTTCCACTGTGTGAGTTCTTGAGCTTAAACTTAGGTCATCAGCTTTGACAGCCAGCACCTTTTCTTGCTGAGCGCCTTTCTGACCATTGGTTTACATCTTTGCAATATGCATTTCTCACCTTGTTATTTGGCTAATGACTTATTCTTGTTTTTTTTTTATTTCACATTTATTTTATATTAGAAATGATGTTGCACAAAGGCAAATGTAAGCAATTCTTATTTGAGATAAAAGTGGGTTGTAATGCAGAAAAGACAACTTGTGACACACACAGCACATTTGGTTCAGGACTTGGTAATGAATGTGCAGTGCAGTGGTAGTTCAAATGTTTTCCAAAAGGGACAGCCTTGAAGAGAAGTATGATTGTGGCCTGACCTTAGGAAGTTCACAGTCACAGTGAGAATAGTGACTGAAGCTGAGCCTTTTATAGCTCAGTGCAGGAGAAGCTGCCAAAGAACTCAGCATGGGCCATTCAGTAGCCATTTGGCATTGAAGCAGTTTGGTAAAGACTCTTGAACTCACTGGAATTAAAAAGAAAAAAAAATGTTATCTTCTCTTGTTCTGTACAACAGTGAACTTGGACTGTGACATACAGAAAAAGTGGATAATGTACAGCATCCAGTGATGATCACCTCCTCAGTGTGAAACAGCTCCAGATTGCTCCCAATGCTGAACTACCACTCAATAGGTTATGGCCATTGTTGGGTAGTTTGGTGCCAGCTTGATCCTCTACAGCAGTGGTTCTCAACCTTCCTAATGCTGTCACCCTTTAATAAAGTTCCTCATGTTAAATACAGATGCCTAACTATAAAATTATTTCATTGCTATTTCATAACTGTAATTTTGCCACTGTTACGAATCATAATGTAAATATCTGATATGCAGGATATTTTATGTGTGACCCCCCAAAGGGTTGCAACTCACAGGTTGAAAACCTGTACTATAGCTTTCTGCATCCTAACAAAACTATTTTATCTTATCAGTGTGTTTAGCAAATTGATAAGATTCACTGAAAACTGCAAGACCTGCCACTGACAGTGTAAAGAGCCAATTCTTCTCCAGAGTATCCTGCTACACATCATATGGCCATGATTTCTAAAGCTGAGCAGTTCAGTTACAAAATTCTGCCTCATCCAGTACATTACTGCATGTCTCACCAACTGACTAGCACTTCGAGTACCTTGACAACTTTTGCAAAGAAAATGCTTTCACAATATATAAAATACTTTCAAGAGTTTATTGACTCCTGAAGCATTTTCGTGATTATAAGAATAAACAATATGCTATTTGTAGTGGTTTATATTTTGATTAATTAAGATATATTTGGTCCTATAAGTAGTAATTTAAAATTCATGGTCTGATACTGTAGTTTGCTTATTCAGATTTCTGTTTTTGCTTTTTTCATAGAGCAGCTAAACTGTTATCCTTTATATTGAGAGTTTACTGTGGACAAAAATATTTACAATTTATTCATATCTTACATTACCTTATTTATTTTTATTTTTATTTATTTATTTATTTTTTTGTTTTTTCGAGATAGGGTTTCTCTGTGTAGTTCTGGCTGTCCTGGAACTCACTCTGTAGACCAGGCTAGCCTTGAACTCTCGAACTCAGGAATCCACCTGCCTCTGCCTCCCAAGTGCTGGGATTAAAGGCATGCACCACCACTGCCCAGCCTTACATTACCTTATATTTGATTTGTTATTCTTAATTTCCAAGAAAATGAATTTTCCCAACAGGTGGACTACACATTCTTTAGTTAATGCCTGTGTATGTTCCAGCTCTGCCTGGATTATTGAGTAAGACTCTGGCTCAAAAAAAAAAAAACCAAAACATTGTTTGCATTCCTTATTATTATTCTTTGTTTTTTCCTATGTATTGTTTTCTTAGATGAGATTTTTTTATTTTTCAGGGAAGAAGGATCCCTGGTAGAACAGTTTGTGTTTGAAGCCTTAGTGACATATTTGGAAAGTCTGGCCTTAGCACATGCAGATGAGAAATCCTTAGGTATGTATCATTCTAGTGTTCTGTCAGCATCCAGAGCTCACATGATCCTTTCATGAGATGGTATTTTCCTTTTTTCATATTCCTCTTAGCAGATCTGATAAATATGAAGGGACAATACATTGTTTCCTCACACACAATGTCTCATATCCAGTTTGTAAAAAGTTTTCCATGTATTCATCCTTCAAGAATTTGCCTCTCTACTCAGTAGCCATGAAGCTTGAGTCCTGATTGGTGAATCCTGGATGGCTATATCCTTAATTTTACCCTTTTCTATAGTGGCTACATATTAAACTATAATGTAGTTTATCCTACAGGGGAAAGAGACAAGCCAAGGATTTTATAACCCATAAGGAATGACTTTGAATTGATGTACACTAGCTCTGGCCTGTATTGTGTTATGCTACCCTGGAGGTATCGTCCCACCTAGTCTGTCATGTGAGGCTGTTGATCATGTCGTTTCTATTTCTATATGATACTCCTTTTGGGGTGTATGTATATAATATACTTGTGTTGCAGTAGGCAATTAACCTCTACTTAAATTGCCCTGGCACAGCCGCATCAGTGTTCTGGATCCCGAATGAAAGACACATACACATACACACACACACACACACACACACACACACACACACACACACACACGGAGCCCTGTATTTAATATGCCTTAATCAGCTCAATGGCTAGGCCACTCCCAAACTTCCACGTAGCGGACACGACCCCTCCGATAATCTGAGTTATTACTTACTAAAAATCTGTATTCCATCTTTGTTGCCCTAGACCCAGTGGGGCCGGGGATGCGGGTCCCTGGGGCTGCTCTTCTCCAGCTTATGATAGATAGATATGCTCTCTCTTTGCACCTCTGAGGTCTGGACCTTACTGCTTTCCCAGCCTAGTGGTTTTAAATCATGCTTCCTCTGTTGGTTGACTTGCCCACGAATCCTAAAGTCCAGTCCTTGTCTCCCTGCTCAGCCATTGTCCGCCAGCAACTTTATTGGCCAATCAGAACCGACTGGGGGCAGGGACTCTCAGCCTCTTACATATGGATTCTCATACGAAATTTTAGGAACCCAATTAACATCATACAATCGTTAGATCAAAATCACAACATACATGCATGTTGTTATGCCTTCTTTCAGTCATGAGTTTGGGTTTGAAATGTTAAACCATTTATTTTAATTTCATATTCTAAGATGAAGAAATACTAAATCTATAGTAATATTACTTTGGTAATCACAAAATTAGGTCAACAGATTTATAATATTCCTGTGTTAATGATAATCTGATGTATTTTTTCTGTTATATTTTTTTGTACTGGATACAAATACAGGTACAATTCAGCAGTGCTGTGATGCCATTGATCACCTAAGACAAATCATTGAAAAGAAGCACGTTTCTTTAAACAAAGCAAAAAAACGACGATTGCCACAGTAGGTGATACTGTTTCTACTCCTTTCTTTAAACCAACACAAAGCTAATTTCCATCTGATGAAGGGTGAAGATGAATATGTAGAATATAAATAATTATCTGTGTAAAGAAGATATGTATAGAAGTATGGTATGAACAGTCAGTTTTCTAACAATTTAAAACTTATAAGTTGGAAAGTACGTGTATCACTGGCTGTCCTGGAATTTGCTCTATAGACCAGGCTGCCCTCAAACTTAGAAAGATCCATTTGCCTTTGCCTCCTGAGTACTAGGATTAAAGGCATGTGCCACCATTTCCTGCTTATGCCTATAAATCCAGCACGTGGGAGGTGGAGGTAGAGGTAAGAGGATCAAGAGTTTATGCCCAGCCTCAGCTAAATGAGACTGTCAAGAACAACAAAAGCAAACGAACACAATTGAATCTAATTTCTAACATCCCTTTACAAAGTTGGTTCTTGATAATTAGCATTTATTAAAATTAATTGGAAGTCTAGTTAAAATCCCAGTTGTTGTACAGGCATCATCTATAAGATATCTGAGTCTGGGCTGGGGTAGGATTAGAAAACTTAGATTTATATCTCACAAAGGTGAGCTTTTAAGGAGCACTGCTTTACATACTATGAGTTTTTCTTTGTTGTTTAAAGGAATGGAATGGAATGTTTACATTGGAATGGAAAAAATGGAAATACATAATTCTTTTAAGTATATTTAAAAAATTTTTCCCATATTAAAAAGAAATAGGGCCTCTGGGGTCAGGAAAGCCAGCCCTGCTTCTTGTCTACTGTGCAGTGGCAAGTACAAGGGAGATGCCCTCCTCTCCTCCTGCATTATCTTTGGCAGACGAGAGAGATGGCCCAGGAATATCAGAGTGGCAGAACTTAAGATATTGCTCACTTGCTGCAGCACTCTGGAAATAGGGCCCTGTACCTTTACCTAGGAAACAGGGTAGAACTGGCCCTGGTTGTGGGGGTTCCAGGTGAGCCAACCCCAGGGAAGAGAGAACAGGAGAACCAGCAGGTTGACCAGATCATATACCTCAGATACAGACCTAAGACTTTGACTTGGCCCTCCTCAACATCTACCCCATCAGTGAGCTGATGGAGTGCATGGATCTGTCAGTCCTACAGATCCAAAACTACAACTCCAACATCTCCATGACACAAGGTAGCAACAGGACATCAGAGAAGAGTCCCAATATTGATAGAGTAACAGAAGCCAAAGATCTAGTGTCAAACCAATTAAGTTGTAGCAATAAACATTTGCAAGCAAAGAAATGGAGAGAAAAAGGTAGACTGTGGGATGCACTACACCTTCCACAACAAGAATCCTTTTTTAAATCTCTGTTGGGGGCAGGTAGAGGGAGATGAGTGGGATTGAGGTGCACGATGTGAAATTCACAAAGAGCCAAAAAAAGTGAGAGAGAGAGAGAGAGAGAGAGAGAGAGAGAGAGAGAGAGAGAGAGAGAGAGAGAGAGAAAGAGAAAACAGGGCCTACGCATTTGCCTAGCAGTACAAGGTCCTGAGTTCTTTCCCCAGCAGTGAACGTGTGTGTGTGCGTGTGTGTGTGTTTAATGTTAGAACTATATTGAAGCTGGGCATGGTGGCAAATACCTATAATCCCAGCACCAGAGAAGCAGAGGCAGGCAGATCTCTATGAGTTAACCTGTGATACCTTGATTATATCCAAATACTAATACATCAAAATGATTGTGCTTTTTACATATGTCAGTTTGGTAGAATTGAGATTCAGGTTTACATTCTTGTCTATGTAGGCATTGACTGTTGGATAGTATGTTGACGACAACTTGCTCTCTTGTGCAGGGGATTTCCACCTTTGACATCAGTATGTTTATTGGATCTGGTCAAGTGGCTTTTCGCTCACTGTGGAAGGCCCCAGACAGAATGTCGACACAAGTCCATAGAACTCTTTTATAAATTTGTTCCTTTATTGCCAGGTATGTCCTCTCTTTATTTCTTTTTTAAGTAAGAAATCACTAAAGTGGGGAAGGGATTAGTAGCTTTATGGCAGTGGATGTGTGGAATCAAAGAACAACTTTGATGCCTTTCATCTTTGAATGAATTTCACAGATCAAATTCAGATTGGCAGGCTTGTGTAGCATGTCTTACCTGCTATGTTGTCTTGTTTGCTCAGTATCTTGATTCTTAACATTCTGCCAGCCTTAATTGGCTTTGTCTTTGCCAGTTTGGAGATGGAGACAATTAAGAACATTATGATTCTGTATAAATGAATGTTACAAATAACATTTCCTTCTTCTCTTCTCCTTCCTCCCCCTTGCTTCCTCTCCTTTATCTTCCCTCTCTCATTTGCCTTATAACTCATATTCCTCCTGTCTTGAGCTCACATCTTTCAGAATGTTGGTATGACACATATGTACCACACTAGTATATAGAGATGTTTTCTCAGTTGATGTACCTTCCTTTTAGATAACTCTAGCTAGTGATAAGTTGACATACAAGTATCCAGCACAGCACCTGATAAAGTTCCTATATCTTACTCTGTCAGTAGATCTGCCTTTCCTTCTGATAATTGCTTTTCTGTCTCTCTTGACACTTGCTGTAGAGTTTAAATACCATATTGTTCTTCTCATGATTACAATTTTCTTTAGTTAGTGAAAATAATTGATTATTCCTCCACTTTATAAAAAATGTCCTCTTAATACATTAGGTACACATTCTGTTTTGGTTTCTTGTCTAAGATAATCAGTGACAGATATTTTAACCTGTTCTGATTTCATAACATGCAAAATGAAATTTCACCCTTTCCTCTTTTGATTGAGAAAAAAAAAAATCAAAAGAAAACAAATTTTAAAGCAAGACTTTTGAGTTACTTAATAAACAATACTTAACATGCAACTTGAGAGACTGAGGCAGAGAGATCACTTGTACCCACAAGTTCAAGGCCAGCTTCAGTATCTTTAAACATTAAATCCTGCAGTCTTTGTAACAGCCTAGGAGGTAGATGTGTGATTGTTCTTGAGATATTTGGACATGAGGAGACTGAAATGTTGAGAGGCCAGGTTCTTAGAGATGTGAGCAACATAACCAACATCGAAGCCCCAAAATCACAATGCTGTTTTGTAACTTGGAAGGAAAATTGCAGGGGCCAGACTATTAGTTTGTTGCTAATTCAGATGGTGTTTTTTATAAAGTTTAGGAAATGAAAAGAGTAGCCTTTAGTGGAAATAACTTCTTAGAAATAAAAACAAAAACAAAGATGAGGAATAGTAAAAAGATCATCCTGTATAATTTTCAATTGTAACTAGGTTTAGAGATTAAAGAGGCTTAATTTTCGAATGTTTACATATTATATATACACTAATGGATATGTTTTTATGTTTTAATTTTGTCTCAGGTAACAAATACCCTTCTTTATGGTTGAAAGATCTTATAAAAATGGAAAGTATTTCTTTTCTCATAAATGCATTTGAAGGAGGGGCAAGCAGCAGTGATCAGCCAGGAGGCATTCTTGCTCAGCCAACCCTCTTCCACTTGCAAAGGCCAATCAGCCTGCGAGCAGTGCTACAGTGGCTGGAGCTCCTCCTTGCGGCACTGGAGTGCTACAACACATTTATCGAGGAGAAGACTGTCCAAGTGCAAGAGGTCCTGGGTAGGTTAAGATAGCATTGCCTGATTCTGCTCAGTTTATTCCATATAGACTTCACACTGCATGTCATAATAATAAGCACTTGGAAACAGAGGCTGAGAGTTCTAAGCCAGCCTTATCTACAGAGTATATCAGGACAGTCATTGCTACATAGCAACCTATGCAGAAAATAAAGTAAAACAAATTGGTAGCAGATACAGCAGATACTTAGTGCCGTGTAAAAGAACTTTATCTGGATTTTCTACCACTGAAGTACACCTCAGGCTCTTTTACTTACGTTCTCTTTTATCTTAATCAAGTTTTCCACAACTCTGACAAAAAAGCTGAGGTAATTAGCTTAAGATATAAAGTTGAGTTTTTGTTTTTTTTGTTTTTATTTGTTTGTTTGTTTTGGTTTTTTGAGACAGGGTTTCTCTATGTAGTCCTAGCTGTCCTGGAACTCACTCTGTAGACCAGGCTGGCCTCAAACTCAGAAATCCGCCTGCCTCTGCCTCCCAAGTGCTGGGATTAAAGGTGTGCACCACGACTGCCCAGCAGTTCATGGTTTTAAAACATATATTGTCATAACGGAAAGTGGATGAAGCTGTACCCATGTTCTCAGGGCAGGTTTTGCAAGTAGGAGGAGGGTCTGGGAAGGAATGCTTAATTAGCTATGCCCTCAGGCCTTTAGGTATCTCATGAAAATGGAGATCTCTTGAGGCTCTGGGGCCTGTATAGTCACGCCTTCTACCTGTGCTAAGTGACTGATGGCCACAAACCTTTCTTTGGGAGGGGTTGTGGAGGGCTGTCCTACGTGCCTGAAAGGCGTGGAGGTCTTTGTGTCAGGAGCCTGGAGTCTGGGAGTGTGGCGAAATGGATGCCATCCCTTGCAGGGAAACCTGTGAGGTCTCCAACCTGCTGGGTCTCTGGTCATCTCTAGCCAATGCTTGACCAGAAACCATGCTATCCTTTCACGGTCTTACAGAGTCTGACCATTTCTTCATATTAAAAACAATGTCAGATGTGGTACATACCTATATTCCCACTTCTTCAGGAGAAGGAAGGGCAGGAGGATTAGAAGTTTCAATCCAGTTTGGGTTATATAAGCAGGACACTGTCCAAAGAGCAAAAATTGGTAAAATGAAAATTATTTGCTATTGTATTAGATTAAAATTTAATTATTAGATAAAACCATAGAGTTTTTGTATTTGTTAGAGATTAACATACATATTTACTTATTATTTTGGCTCATTGTTTGAGCTCCTTCCATCAAAGCCTGATTCTCTGTAAGTCATGCTGACAGGAAGATGTGGCAGATCTCTTCACTTCATGATTGACTAAAAGTGACAGAGTCTTGAAACACGAAGACACTACACAAAGACAGACCACCAGAGACCTGTGTTTTCTAACTATTGTCATCCTTTTAAAAGTTACACAAACCCCATAATAGCTACAACAGCTAGGAGCACATGTCCAAATCATAGCAGGAGAACTGGGGATATAGCCCAGGGGCAGAGTGCTTTCCTTGGATGCAGGAGGGCTTATGTTTAATCCTATAGCAATAAATAATAAATGCAAAATTAAATGACCTGGCCTTGGGTAGACATTTTTTTTTTTTACTATATCTTAAATTTAATTCTATTTGGATTATAATTTAGTTCAAAATGTGAACTAAGAAGCTAAGAAAAATGGCTGCTGTTTTCTTCATCTTTTTGAACTTTTTTCTTTGAAGTATTCGTTAATTTGTTGTTGAGTGTATATTATCACTTGTATTTCAAAAAGGCATCATCACACATTAGTTTTAGAAGAGTTAGAAAGAAATGCACACTAATATTTTGCTGCTATTATTTGTAGGTGCTGAAGTACAGTCTTTACTTTTGAAGTCAGTGGCTTTCTTTTTAGAAAGTGTAGCAACATGTGATGCTAGAGCAGTAGAACAATGCTTTGGCACTGGGATGACTGGCCCTCCCAGCCTCCAAGAGGAAGAAAAATACAATTACAGCAAATGTACAGTCCTGGTCCGGATTATGGAATTTACCACAACCCTGCTCATCACCTCTCCAGAAGATTGCAAGGTAGGGTCTCATCTCCTGCTCTGTTAATTAGAGATTAGTACTTTGTAATAGAAAATGTTTTAGGTTTCCTGAAGATCAGAGGTTCCTATCCTTTAATGTTTACATTACAATTCAAAATTACAGTTATCAGATAGTAATCAAAATAACTTTATGATTGGGGGTTGCCGTAACTTGAGGAACTATATTAAAGGTTGAGAACCAGTGCCTTTAGATCATTAGCCATAAGGGAGAAGCATCAAAATTATATAGAGATCCCATCTTAACACAGTTCAAATGTTTATCATCAAGAAATAAAACAGAAACAAGTACAGGTGATGACTGAGAGGCAAAGCACGTCTAGTTCTGCTTTGGGGAGTTAGGCCTGAGGATGTAGTTCAGTTGGAAAGTGCTTGTTTACCATGTGTATGCCATGGATTCACCATGCCCAATATTGTAATTTCACTAAATGGGATAAAAAATTAGCCCAGCCACTGTGGAAGTCAATATTCTTTAAAATGGAACCACTGTATATGACCCAAGCATACTATTCTGGTCATATACCTAAAGGAGTCAACATCAGTATAGAGATGCCTTCGTGTTTATTTTTCATTTTTTTGTTTATTTTCGAGACAAGTGGAAATTGTAACCATGGCTGTCTGGGACTTACTGTATAAACCACGGTCGTCTGGAATTCACAGATTCACCTGCCTCTGCCTCCTGAGTGCTGTGATTAAAAGTTTGTGCCTGGCTATACCCATATTTATCACAGCACTATTCATGATACCAAGTTAGGGAATCAACCTAGGTGTAATTAATGGATGAATGGATAATGAATGTTTATATGCATAATGATGTACTATTCTTCAGCCATAATGCATAATGAAACATAACTTACTGGAGAATAAATAAATGAAAGTAGAGAGCTACACAGAGAAACCCTGTCTCGAAAAACCAAAAAAAAAAAAGAAAGAAAGTAGAGATCATATTAACTGGTCAGCCAGATCCAGTCAAGTATTACATTTCACGTCATGTGTGGACTAGAGAGGACATGAAAGTAGAGGGGTGAGGCACTTTCAAAGAGGAGAGAGGTGAGAGGAGAGAAGGGGACAAAATAGAGAGTAATGGGGAGTTTGGTGTCATCAAAATGTGTGACTGCATGAATGATATCATAATGAAACCCATTTCTCTGCATAATTAATGTTTGCTAATAATTTTTTGGAAGTGGCTTTGGTTCCTTCCATTACAGGAAATTATCCTTATTCACTTTAATTGGTAAGTAAATGTCATATGTATTTATGGTGTACACCATGATATTTTGATCCATGTATATATGTGGTTAAATCAAACCAATTACCGTCTCTATTCTCTCATATATTACCCCGTATGTGAGAATGCTTAAAGTGTAGTCTTAGCAGTTTTCAAGTATGTATTGTTGTTAACTATAATTACTACAATGTATAATCTGTTTTTGAAAATAAATTTTGAACATTCCTAGTCTGAAACTCAAAAATCTGAAATTTTTGTATATTAAAATGTTTTAGGTTTTGGGGAATTTTGTTTTTTTTTTTTTTTTTTTTTTACCTTTTCAGAGTAGTGATACTTTTGTGATGGAGTCTATCTAGATATTCTTTAAAAAAAAATTGAAATCTGAATCCTTTTGGTTTCAAGCATTTTTATATTCTTCAGTCCTTTTCAGAAAGTCTGCCAAACTGTTAGTATTGTGAATATTCCCAGCTTTGTGGTACCTTGTTTACCCTGTGAAAAGAGAGCTACTGTTGGTGAAATAATTTCATTCGGTGTGTCTTTTCTATTTTTACAGCTCCTGGAGAAGGACTTGTGTAACACAAATCTTATGAAAGTCTTAGTGAAAATGCTCTGTGAACCCATGAGCATAGGTTTCAATATTGGCGACGTCCAGGTCATGAACCATCTCCCTAGCATTTGTGTGAACCTGCTGAAAGCACTTAGGAATTCCCCATACAGAGACATGCTGGAAACTCACCTGAAGGAGAAAGTGACAGTACAGAGGTGGGCATTTTTTACTGTGATTTAAGGTTCTCACACATCCAGTGTTGCTGGCATCCATGTACACAGCATGTCCTCAAGAATGTGTTTTGTGTGTGTCTGCTGGTGTACACAAATGATCTCAAATGTTTTTTTGGAAATCATGAGCTTCACTAATTCTTTCCCTGAATGTAAGGTGTGAGAGAACAGTAGATCCTTGCTTTCCATGGCTGATTTGTCCTGTGAACCTTTTTCTTGTGTTACCTTTGTGTTTTCCAGGACTCTTAAAATGAGTTTGAGTGATAGGTGATTATTGAATTTATAACAGCACATACAATTCTTTAGGGTATTCTTACCTGGTTTTGTTTTTTTCATGGCCAGTGTTGAAGAGCTCTGTGCCATTAACTTGTGTAGCTCTGAGACTCGCCAAGAAAGGACCAAGTTGCTGTCTGTCTTATCGGCCTGTAAACAGCTTCTCAAAGCTGGTTTTTCTCATGTTATATCACCAGCTCAGGTAACCATGATCAGTTTGTTTTTACATATCTTTTAGCTTTATTATGGTAATTTAATTATGGTAGTACACAATTGTATTTATATGATTTGTTTAAAGTACTTTATATACAGAAGTACAGAATGTACTGAGGTAGAAATTACAGAACATTAAACGTAGGAGTTGTCTTGAATGTGAACATCAAAGTGAAAGTAGAGTGAGAGAGAAGTAAAGGACAGTTGACATTTTAGTAACCTATAGGCACCAATGGCTGTAGTGCCTATGTCTCAGAAAGACAAATATGGAACCTGTAGCTTATGAAAACAAAGCTGGGTTAGAGTGTCCTAAGCATTAGAAAATACTCATCAGTGTTAGCTAATACAGACCTTTTAACTGAAGGAGAAATGTTGTGGCTTGTGTTAAACACCTCTCTTACCAGGCGTTTCATTCAGTTTTTCCTTTAGTCTACAGCATTGAACCATTCCATTGGCATGAGACTGCTGTCCTTGGTTTATAAAGGCATTGCGCCTGCAGAGGAAAGACAGTGCCTGCAGTCTTTGGACCCCAGCTTTAAGACCCTGGCCAATGGACTCCTGGAATTAGCCTTTGCTTTTGGAGGACTGGTAGGGAAACCAGCTACCTCCCACACTTCCTATTGAGTGATTTATACAACTTACTTCTGCATCTCTAAAAAGTGTGAATTTAGTTAGTAAGGTCTTAGATGGACATGTATTGTAATTGACTTGCTAACTTTCTCTCTAAGACTGTCTTCTTCAGTACTTTTTAAAAGTAAAAAGCATACAATTTTAAAATTGAAGTTTGTTTCCCAAAGGACTTTAGGCAAGAACATTTGTCACTAACTTAACCTGTGTTGCCATGCTTCTTCCCTATCCCTGTTGGTCCTTGGATAGTAATCAGGAAGCACCCAAAGCACCACAACAACCAAAGTCCTCATGGCTCTTTGCATTGAGCAGAGCTGGCCTCAGATAATGCATTGTAGCTGAGATCTGCAACCATTCCTGTGTGTTTGTTCCATTCCATCCTCCCTTATTAGTTCTTGTATTGCAGGACCTCTTCTTTGTCTCATTGATGTTCTCCATATGGTTCAGTTGTCCCAAACAACTTGTTCCTACTAGACTGTTCTCTGAATACACAATGTTTTTCTGAAAAATTGGAAGCAATAGCAATTTAGGAGGTTTATCTCACTAAGTGAAATCTAGAAAATAGAAATTAAATATTAATTATAAAAATTAAAAATTAAAATTTAATTGTATATATAATAATATAAATAATATAATAATTTTTTAATAATAAATTAAAATTAATTGAATATATATATATAATTTAAACTTGAGTCCTGACTTAACATCAGATTCGCTTTAGATGGCTTCTTGTAGACTTAACTGTGGACCAATGACCTCAGGGTCTTTCTTGGGATAGATTCTCTGCTAAGGTCTTCTCTCTTCCTTAGTGTGAGCATCTCGTGAGTTTGCTCCTGAATTCAGCGATGCTATCTACACAATATCTGGGCAGTTCACAGAGAAACATTAGCTTCTCCCATGGAGAGTATTTCTACAGCTTGTTCTCAGAAGTGATCAACAGTGAGCTGTTGAAAAATCTTGATATTGCTGTATCAAGGCTCATGGAGTCGTCTTCAGATAATCCTAAGATGGTAAGGAATGTTCCCTTTACATTATTTCCTTGTCTAATGCTCACAAAGGGTTTTTAATGTTTCTGATGGTTTTTCTTAAAACCAATTTCTTTCTGGAAGATTGGAAGGTCTTGCTAATGTATGAAAATAAAATCCATAGAAACAAACACAATCTTTATAAAACTTGTAGATGTTAATAGACAATAAGACATTGGCTAGTTTTCCTATTTCCTCATGCCCCTAAAATCTTTCAGCTTAACACTATAAGATACAGTCTTATAGGATACTTTCTTTCAGCAAAATGTCATATTGCAGCATCCACGCCTGTCCTGTGCCCAGCAGTGTTTATTCCAACATTATTTTTAGGCTGGTCCTTCACACTGCCAGCTTGTCTTCAGAGCACTCGAGGCTTCGGTGTCATGCGTTGTTTTCCTGCATGTTCTTGCCATAGTCTGCTTTGCCTCATCACATTAACTCTTTAGATTGTGATACTTAATATATTTGGTTTTTGTTTGCTTAACTTAGGGGATTTTGTGGGTTGTTTTGGTTTTGTTTATTTGATTTTTTTTCATTTTCATTTTAATTTTACATATTATTATGTAGTCCTAGCTGCCCTGGAGCTCTATTGTAGACGAAGTTGGCTTCAAACTTAACAGAGGTCCTCTTGCCTCTTTGCCTTTGCCTCTCAAGTGCTAGAAATATGTTACCAAACCTGGCCTGTCTTTTGGAATTTTTAAAAGTTACCTGCAAGTAACATTTAAAAATGTCTGTAGGTACTCAAAAACTGAGCTGCTAGTGTTTTAGGAGAGCGTTACAATCTTCTACTAAGCTAACCTTTTACACATACCATTCTTGTCCATTGTCGAGAAGTACTCCATGCTGTATGATGCTAGGAATCTGTAAGAAATAAATTTGTAGATACGTAAAGCTAATATTTTAAGTGTAAGTGTTCAAACTTTGGTGATAATTTTATACACACACACACACACACAGACACACACACACACACGAATTTACTATCTTGTTTCTTTTCTACAACTCTCTGAAGTGACAGAATGAGATTAAGAAAGAAAAAAACCAAATCAGTCTTAATGGGTGCAGAGAAAGAACAACCAGAATGACAAAAAATACAAAGCAAGATGCATCTGCCAGTTCAAACCCTTAGCCTGTCCAAAACAAAAGAGGGTGGCAAGACTGTCAGAGAGGTTGAGGAGGGAGATGAAGAGGGAGGGAAGCGGGAGAAACAGAGAATGAATGATGAAATGAAAATTGCTGCTGAACAAGACAATTGGAGAATTTGAAAGAGAATTTAAAGAGAATTTAATTTAGAATTAAGCATAGATACCTAACATTAAAAGTACAGAACCCTGTGGAAGAAGGAGATGGAAGATTGTCCTCCACAGGAGTCAAGGACACCAGGAGAACACGGAATCACCTAAGCAGAATCATCTAAGCAGGGCTCACAGGCCTCACAGAGACTCAAGCAACAGTCAGGGATCCTATATGGGTCTGAGCTAGGTCTTCTGCATATACGTTATGGTTGTGTAGCTTGGTGATCTTGTGGGACTCCTAACAGTGGACTGGTGATGCCCCTGCATCTTTAGCCTGCTTTTGGAACCCCTTTCCTCCTACTGGGTTGCCTTGTTCAGCCTTTATAGGAGGATATGTGCCTAGTCTTATTATAGCTTGTTATGCCTTGTTTGCTTGATATCCCTGGGAAGTCTGCTCTTTTCTAAAGGAACACTGAGGAGAAGTGGATGAGAGGAAGAAACTGGACTTGGGAAAGTATTGTATGTGAGAAGAATTAAAAAAAAAAAAAGAATAGATAGAGAAAATGAGAAACTCACAGAGAATAGGATGAAAATACAAAACGAAAGCAAAATAAAAGTGATATGTGCAATGATACATACCATTAATCCCAGCCCTCTGGCAACAAAGGCAGGCAGCTTGCTGTGAGTTCAAGGCCATGTTCTATATACTAAGTTTCAGGACACCCAGATTACATAGAGAAACCCTGTCTGAAAAAAAGAAAAAGAGAAAAATGATGAAGGACCCTGGAACTGAGTGGACAGTGGGAAGTGGCCTTTGGTGACAAGGTCTCAGAACTGTGGCAATGTGGCGTTCTCAGAGTGAGAGGACCAAGGAGTGTCTTGCCCTGGGTTTGGAAATAATTCCACATGGAGTATATTTTCCAAAGGCGCACTATGAGAAAAGGTTCTGAACATTCTCAAGGACATAAGCAGGATCAAGAGTTGAATGACATTTGTTTTCTCCGTGGAAGTGTGACTACTGTAGATGAAAAGATTAGAGTTCTAAATGCAGCATATTCTCAATTGTGTGTGGGAGTAGAGTACACTTGTGTAGAACAGCCAAATCCTAAAGGGACATGTGTTCCTGTTCACCTACTCTCAGAAAGCTACCAGGTAGACATTAAGAAGGCAGTAAGCTGAGAGATAGGAAGGTGCTGTATTCAGCCCTGTGCAGAGAAGAGGATGGAGTATCTAGCTTTGGCCCTTGGACAGCACAGCAAGAGCTATGTCTCTTGAATCAGGTAATTTACTCATCAGGAAAATTGAATGACATAATTTATTTTATCTGGGAGAGTTTGATAATAAATTAAGAATAGGTCCATTGAAAACAGCTAAGAAATCTGCCAAGTTTTGGCTGTGGAGAGAATACAGTGTTTAAGAAGGGAAATGTGTGGATGAGTTTTCTACATGGAACATCAGTGAAGATGCTTGTGTTGTCAGAACAGTGGGAATATTGTATGATAACCTAGCAAAACTAGTTATGTTATTCTGTTGCAAAGGTGTTGGTAGAATGAGCAGAAATGCGTGCAGTGGTAGTAGTGTCCACACAAGAGCAGTTGCCCCCGCTTTCAAGTGGAAGAGCATGGGGAATGGTCCCTGTTCCCACTTCCATGGGAGAATGGGCACAAGGGTATCAGCAGGATCACACTCTGCTTTCTGTGGGAAAATTTATGCTCAAATGCTCTTGAGTAAATACCTGTTACAGAAATAGCGTCTTCATTTGTCTAGAATAACTTGTGACATGAAAGTGTATTTTTTTTTATTCCTATCAATATTAAGATTTTTCTTCAATCTACAAAATCTTTTCAGGTGAGTACTGTTTTAAACGGTATGTTAGATATGAGCTTCAGGGATCGAGTTGTTCAGAAATACCAAGGACTGAAGCTTACAACTGCAATTCTGCAAAACTGGAGGAAGTGTGATTCATGGTGGACCTCAGAGTCTGCTCCAGAGAGCAAAACAACTGTGCTGTCTTTACTGGCAAAAATGTTGCAGGTATTTTGAAAATAATTTAAAATTCATTCCTATTTAGTTGTTGGATTTTGTTTGGTTGGTTGTTGTTCTTTTTGGAACACAGTTTCACCTGTATAGTCCTAACCTACCTTGAACCTTTACATTTTTTTACCGTGGCCTCCTGAATACTGAGATTACAGATATGTACCACCATGGATGGCATGTTCATTATTCTGAAGTCTAACTTATGTTTAAATGCTATCATGTAAGTTCATTCAAAACTCATGTTTAATAAAGTAAATATATTTTGGTGAGATACCTGCCAATTACTTTTTACTTTTTCTTTCGCTTTATACCACTGTTTATTATGCCTACCATTTTAAATTTTTTTGTTATTGTATATTTGCAGGCAGTTATATTTGTCGTAGCAGAAAATAATAAAATGTTTTAAAACAATATTGTTGAAATGTTTTTTGAGGTTGAGTTCTGAAATTTAACCACAAACTTGTCATGTTTTTTTCTTCCTTTAGATTGATTCAACTTTATCTTTTGATACAAATCACAGCTCATTTTCTGAAGTCTTCAGGACATATGCTCGTCTACTTGCTGATACAGACTTGGGTCTACACTTAAAGGTAGATGGGTTTATCACGTTGCTCTTTTGAGATCACGTTCTTTTTATCTATACGTCTTTACATTTTTCTGCATTTGTCATGATGTTTTTTTGCAAGGAGGAGTGTGGAAAACTGAAACTTGTAAAGAGGTTCGCCATCTGACTGTGGTCAGATTTGTTTGCACATGAAAAGTTCTTCCTCAGGAGAGTTTTGCTTTGGTCTAGCTGACCCGCATGCACTTGAGTACATCTTTTCAAGAGATGTGCATGCTTGTGTGTGAGATGGCAGATGAGCATATGTATGCTATAGATCTTCAAATTCTATCAAAGTCTGTTGTTTACCTCTTGTATGTACCAAGCAGCAGGCCCATGAATTTCCAGAATTTTTCCATTCCCCACCACCCATCTCACTACTGTAGGAGTAGAGATTACAGCTGTCCAATATTCTGTCTACATTGCCTAAGTTTTGGGGATCAGAGCTTACGCCCTCATACATTTGTAGCAAGCACTTTACTCAGTGAACTACTTCCCTGGCCCCAAAAAACATTTCTTTAAGTGTAAGCATATGATCTTTAACATTTGTGTTTATATACATCATATTTAAATTGGTATTTTGGATTTACTGTAGTAATTTCAAACTATTTTTTATACTCTATTTTCCTATTGAAATCTTTTAGTAATGAGGAGGACAAGAAAATGATTTTATTGTTACTAAGTTTAAGGTCCTGTAATTTGATCTTCATGAAAGAATGGTTTTTTTTATTGGATAATTCTTTGATGTGTTCTTTATGACTCATGAAGTTTTTCTCCTTCAAATGTGAAAGTCTTAGACTTTGCCTGTTTTTCAAAGGAGGTTGGAATTAATACCTAGTTCCTCTTAAACTCAATATAAAGTTATGCGGGGATTTTGCAAACACATATGTATAAACTATCCTGTAGAAGCCATTCTTTCTATAGAATTTAATATAATCTTTTTTTTAAAAAAATGGCTTTTACGGTGTATTCTTTAAAATTGTCACCCATTTATACAGTGTATTCTGATTGTGTCCACTCATCACTGCCTCCTTGCAACTCCCCTTAGTGCAGGCTCTCCTCTCCCAGCTCCGTGTCCTCCATGTTAGCCTGCTGGCTTCCAGGATTGAAGCTTACATACATGGCTGTGTTCAAGTTGGCTCTGGTGTCACCCAGAAGTCATTTGTTGAGTCCTTGCAGTGCATTATTACAGTCTTTAGAAAGTAGTGATTGTATTTAACCTACAGGATCTGTAAGCCACAATTAGTGTGTTTTACATTTTCTGCATTGCTTCACAGGGCCAAGCTATCATTCTTCTTCCATTCTTCACCACTACGACAGAAGGCAGTCTAGAAAACCTAAAGCATATTTTGGAAAGGCTCATTGTTTGTAATTTCCCCATGAAGTCTGATGAATTTCCTCCAGATTCCCTAAAGTACAATAACTATGTGGACTGCATGAAAAAGGTTAGTTTTAGTGTCATCAGTAAAACTTCGGTTGATTTTTTTTTTTCCTTTTTGTTATGTTTGGAGGGGATAAGTTTTTATTAATTTACACTATTACACAAAAAAATTTAAAAATTAAACATATAGTGGGATACCATGTAATGTTTAAAAATAGGTATATACTATGGAATGCTTAAGTCAAGCTAAACCTACCTACCTCGTCAAACATTTATCATTTTGTTTAATGAAAAGTTTCAAGATCCTTTCTTTTCTTTGTTTTCTTTTTAAGGAAATATATTCTATATTATCAGTGTTATATATAGTCCGTTTACTGTGCAGTGGTACCTCAGAATTTCTTGTATCTATGTAATGGTTTAGTGCCAGCTGATAACATTTCCCCATACTTTCCTCTCCCCGGAGTCTCTTCACTGTTTCCAACCTCTGGTAGTTACCACTCTATTATGTGTTTTTAAAAGTTCAGTTCTTTAGTTTCTGTATATATGTGAAATCAATTATACTCCCATGCTTGGAATATTTCATCTAACATAATGATCTTCAATTTTATCTATACAGGTAGAGATTATAAGATTTCAGCCCCTTTCAGGTTTGGTAGCCTTCTATTGTATGTATGTATGGGTGTGTATACACAGACACACATATATGTATGTATGTATATATACATACATGCACACACACACACACAGACACACACACCACATTTTCTTATTCTTCCTTTAGCTGATGGACACTTGGGTTGTTTCCATTTTTTTTTTTGATTGAATATTTATTTACATTTCAGATGTTATCCCCTTTCCCCATTTCTCCCCCTTAAACACCCCCTATTCCATCTCTTCCTCCTGCTTCTTTGAGGGTGTGCCCCCAGCCACTCTCACCACCCTGCCCTTCAATTCTCTTGCACTGGGGCATCCAGCCATCATGGGACCAAGGACCTCCTCTCCCACCTGTGCCCAACAAAGGCCATCCTCTCTTACATTAGCCATGGGTCCCTTCCTCTGTGCTCCCAGGCTGGTGATTTAGACCCTGGAAGCTCTGGTGAGTTGTTATTGCTGCTCTCCCCATAGGACCGCAAATCCCTTCAGCTCCTTCAGTCTTCTCTCTAGTTCCTCCATTGAGAACCTCTTGATCAGTTCAATGGTTAGCTGTGAGCATCTGCCTCTGAATATGTCAAACTCTGGTAAACCTCTAAGGACACAGCTATATCAGGCTCTTGTCAGCATGCACTTCCTGACTTCCACATCAGCATCTGCCTTTGGTGACTGCACATGGGATGGATAACCAGGTGGAACAGTCTCCAGACGGCCCCTTCAGTTTCTGTTCCATACGTTGTCTCCATATTTGCTCCCTTGAGTATTTTGTTACTCCTTCTAAGAAGGACCAAAGCACCCACACTTTGGTCTTCCCCCTTCCTGAGCTTAATGTGATCTGAGTTGTATCTAGGTTACTTCGAGCTTTTGGGCTAATATCCACTAATATCAGTCAGTGCATACCATATGTGTTCTTTTGTGATTGGGTTACCTCACTCAGAATATTTTCTAGTTCTATCCATTTGCCTAAGAATCTCATGAGTTCATTGTTTTTTAATAGCGGAGTAATAATCCACTGTGTAAATGTACCACATTTTCTGTATCCATTCCTCTGTTGTATGATATCTGGGTTCTTTCCAGTTTCTGGCTATTATAAGGCTCTATGAACATAGTGGAGCATGTGTCTGTGTTATATGTTGGAGCATCTTTTGGGTATATATGCCCAGGAGTGATATAGCTGGATCCTCAGGTAATATATGTCCAATTTTCTGAGCAACCGCCAGACTGATTTCCAAAGTGGTTGTATCAGCTTGTAACCCCACCAACAATGGAGGAGTGTTCCTCTTTCTCCACATCCTCGCCAGCATCTGCTATCACCTGAGTTTTTGATTTTAGCCATTCTGACTGCTGTGAGTTGGAATCTCAGGGTTGTTTTGATTTGCATTTCCCTGATGACTAAGGATGCTGAACACTTCTTTAGATACTTCTCAGCGATTCAATATTCCTCAGTTGAGAATTCTTTGTTTAGCTCTATTCACCATTTTTTAGTAGGGTTATTTGATTTTCTGGAGTCTAATTTCTTGAATTCTTTGTATACATTGGATATTAGCCCTCTATCAGATGTAGGATTGGTAAAGATCTTTTCCCAATCTGTTGGTTGTCCTTTTGTCCTATTGACAGTGAGTGTCCTTACCCTTATAGACGCTTTGTAATTTTATGAGGTCCGATTTGTCAATTCTTGATCTTAGAGTATAAGCCATTGATGTTCTGTTCAGGAACTTTTCCCGTGTGCCCAAGTATTCAAGGCTCTTCCCCACCTTCTCTTCTCTTAGTTTCAGTGTGGTTTTATGTGGAGGTCCTTTATCCACTTGGACTTGAGCTTTGTACAAGAGATAAGAATGAATTGATTTGCATTCTTCTACATGTTGACTTTCATTTCAGTTGAACCAGCACCATTTGTTGAAAATGCTGTCCTTTTTCCACTGGACAGTTTCAGCTCCTTTGTCAAAGATCAAGTGACCATAGGTGTGTGGGTTCATTTCTGGGTCTTTAATTCTATTCCATTGATCTTCCTACCTATCTCTGTACCAATGCCATGTAGTTTTTATCACTATTGCTCTGTAGTACAGCTTGAGATCAGGGATGGTGATTCCTCCAGAAGTTCTTTTATTGTTGAGAATAGTTTTCACTATCCTGGGTTTTGTGTTATTCCAAATGAATTTGCAAATTGCTCTTTTTATCTCTATGAAGAATTGAGTTGGAATTTTTATAGGGATTGCATTGAATCTATAGATTGCTTTTGGCAAGATGGCCATTTTTACTATATTAATCCTGCCAATCCATGAGCATGGGAGATCTTTCCATCTTCTGAGATCTTCTTCAGTTTCTTTCTTCAGAGACTTGACGTTCTTGTCATACAGATCTGTCACTTGCTTGTTTAGATTCTCACCAAGGTATTTTATATTATTTGTGACTATCGTTAAGGAAATTGTTTCCTTAATTTTTTTCTCAGCCTGTTGATTATTTAAATAGAGGAAGGCTACTGATTTGTTTGCGTTAATTTTATATCCAGCCACTTTGCTGAAGTTGTTTATCTGGTTTAGGAGTTCTCTGGTATACTATCATATCTTCTCCAAATAGTGATATTTTGACTTCTTTTTCTATTTGTATCCCTTTGACTTTCTTTTGTTCTCTAATTACTCTGGCTAGGACTTCGAGTACTATATTGAATAGGTAGGGAGAAAATGGTCAGCCCTGTCTAGTCCCTGATTTTAGTGGGATTGCTTCAAGTTTCTCTTCATTTAGTTTGATGTTGGCTACTGGTTTGCTGTATATTATTTTTACTATGTTTAGGTATGGGCCTTGAATTCCTGATGTTTCCAGGACTTTTACCATGAAGGGGTTCCATTCTTTATCTTTTTGTTTGTTTGTTCATTTGTTTTTTTGAGATAGGGTTTCTCTGTATAGTCCTGGCTGTCCTGGAACTCACTCTGTAGACCAGGCTGTCCTCGAACTCAGAAATCCACCTGCCTCTGCCTCTCAAGTGCTGAGATTAAAGGCATAGGTCAGCACTGCCCGGCTTCCATTTTTTTTTTCAATGTGCCACAATAATCCAGGATTTCACATGTTTACACAGATTATATTTCCTTTGGATATACAACCTAGTACTTGGATTGATGGGTTATGTGGTTGTTCTCCTTTCTTTTCTGTTTCTGTGATAAAATAAAACAATAACCAAAATGACTATGCATAAGTCATAGTCCTTTATTGAGGAAATCCATGGTACATATTTAAGGCAGGAACTTGGAAGTAAGAACTGTAAAGGAAGACTGCGTGCTGGCTCACTCTCTGGCTTGGATATTCATGCTAGGATAGTTAGTTGCTTATACAGCCCAGGTTAATCTACATAGGTAAAGTGCAACAGTGGGGTGGGCCATCCTATATCAATAACAGTGGTGACAGTTCTCCACAGACATAGCCTATCTGACTAGGGCAGTTTCTCTCAGATGACTCAAGGCAATTCTGTCTTTAAAATTGTGACTATTACTACTTTACATTCTCACCTATTGTGTACAAGTGTTCATCCAGAGCCTCACCCTCTCTTAATATATCCCTAGGATGTGGTTATGTCATTTTTGTGGGTTTAGTTTGTGTTGTCTGTGATAATTGTTGGTATTATGTTCTTTTTTATGTATGCATTCACTTTTATATCTTCTTTTGGGAAGTATCTGTTTAAATCTGTTGCCCAGTTTTAGATAGTTTTTATTTATTTTTTTCTTGTTTTGCTGTTGAGCTAGTGAAGTTTCAGATGTATTCTGTGTATGTTGATCATTTCCTTTTCTGTATAGAACCTTTATGGACTGATAAAGTCTTGTCTATTTTCACTTTTGTTTCCTGTGGTTTTGTGGTATTTTATAAAACAACAACAAAACGTTACCAAATTCTGTGTCCAGAAGCATATTTGCTTGTAGTTTTGTTGTTGTTTTAGGTCTCACATTTATGACTCTGATACATATTTTAGTTCACATTTGACTGGTAAGCGGTAGAAATCTGGTTTCATTCTTAAACATGTAACTAACCATGTCTCCAGCACCATTAAATGTGTAACTATCAACTAACTCTTTAGCACCACTTACTGAAAAAAAGTATCACTTCTCAGGTGTGCGTCTTTAGCATTGTTGTTGAAACTCTGTTAGCTGTGAATTGGGAGTCTGCTCCTGGAATATATGTTCTGTTCCATGTGTACTGTTTTTATACCAGTACCATTTTCTTTTAGTTACTATAGCTTGGTAGTATTTTATGGAGTCATGTGATATAATACCTCCTGCTTTGTTTTTGTTCAAAATGGCTTTGGCTATTCAGGGTTTCTTGTCATCCTATATAAGATTGCAAATATCAGTGGCGTTTTACTAGAGATTGCATTGAATTTTAGATCATTTTGGATTTTATAGATCATTTAACAAGATCAGTTTCTTTTAATATGTAAGCATGGATGTACTTTTACCTTTTTGTGTCTTTTATAATTTTTTCATCAATATTTTATAATTTTCATTGGCGAGCTCTTCTACCTCATTGGTTAAATTTATCCCTAGGCTGGTGTGATAGAACACACCTTTAGCCCCAGCACTTGGTAGGCAGAGGCAGGTGGATCTGTGTGAGTTCAAGGTAAGCTGGTCTACACAGTGAATGAGTTCCAGGCCAGGCAGGGCTACATAGTGAGACCTTGTCTCAAAACAAATAAACAAAGAAAATTATCTCCATGTATTTTATTTTATTCTTTGTACCTATAATAAGTGGGATTCCTTTCTGTATTTATCTTTCATGTAATTCACTTTAGCTTATAGTGGTGCTGTAGATTTTTGTAGTTTTTGTGTCCTGTTACTTTGCTGAGTTAATTTATCAGTTATGATAAGTGTTCCAATCTAGTCTTTTTGGATTTTCCCAGTCTAGACCTACTTCATATCTTCTCCATTTTAGCATTCTGTGATAATCAGTTTTTGGAAGAAAATAGGAAGTTTTTCATTCACAAATGACCATCTATTTGTGTGGCCATTTCCTTCGGTGTTTAGGTTGTTTATTTAACTGGTTTCTTTATCCTTTCTTCCCTAATGGAGGAGTTGGATTGCCATGAGCTTATGGTTAGCCTTGGCAACAAACCCAGCAAGAAGCAGATCTTCTTGGGTTATTTCAATCATAATGACCTCAAATCTTATTATATTAGAGTTGTATGGCTGTTTTTAACGGTCCAAATATTTTATTTTCTTTGTTTTTTGTTTCTTTGTTTTTGTTTTTGTTTTGTTTTTCTGAAAATTGAACTTGGAATATCACACATCTTAGGCAAATACCCTACATCATTATCCTATACATCAGTCCTAGTATTGAATGCTAATGGTTTTAGCATCTACAGTGATGTATATTAGATCTTTAGTACTTTCTTTTGATATAAATAGTTGAACATAAACACAAATAAAATACTAAAAAAGCATTTGAAGAAAACCTGTAGCCCAAGAAAAGTGTAAGTTAGGAGCTATCTGCCATGAACCAGGAATGCTACATAGTAAAAGGGTTTTTTTCTGGCACAAGGGCATCTTGGCAGTTGGGAGCTCAGGAATATCACAAAGTCACATTGTTCAACTTTAGGGAGCAAGGGCCAATAAAAGAACACCCTGCCCCAGCTTGACTCCAAGACCAGAACCAAGGAAAAACTACCCGGCCCCTTACCTGACTTCAAGCCCAATATTAGGCGACAGAATTCTACCAGTTCCTGAGCTTGCCCCAGAATGTGACCACAGAGTCCGCCAACTCCTAAGCTTGCTGCAAGATCAGGCCACAAAAATATTACCAGTCACAGGCCAACCTGGAAAGCTCTAACATACACACACACACCTTGTGTAAGGTTTGTTGTGTCATGTGACTTTGTGATTTTTCCTTTGGTCCAGATGCTAGGATACTTTTCCCAGCAGAGCTGTAATACTTCCTTGGGGGAAACCTTCACTTACTGAAACAGAGCTATTATACTTGCATTTGGGAAACCTTTGCAGCTGGAGCAGAGGTATAACGTTTATGATGGGAAAGCCTTCAGAACTGTAATACAGCAACAAACCTAACATAAGGGATTTATTGAAGAGAGACACAGAACCGTGGCTGCCTCTCACCAGGAACAGAGACAGCGGAGTGCTGGGTAGAGCAGAGGGCTTTCTTGGGGTGTTGGAGCATGTGCAAAAAGCTAGTGGAAAAGTACAGCTTGGCGGTAAATAGTCTGTGGTCGCCAACTCTGAAACATTGTTTGGCCTTTAATGCTGAGTCATGGAAGCAGGGATTTCCAAGTCACAGAGTTCCGAGGCAGGACCAGCAGGGAGATTTTTCCATTGAATGCAGGGCCTAGGAATTCAAGGCAGGTTGCAGAACAGAAAATGATCCACCTAAAAAACCAAAGTGCTGCTAAGGATAGGTTAGCTCAACTGGAAGGATGATTGCCTATAACCAGGGCTCCTACTCTCCCTCCTTCAGAGATGCAAAACCACCAACAAGAAAAAAAGACAGAAAAAGGAGCTCAAAGAGAACAGAGTCACCAAAGGAATGACTAATGGCAAAGAAACTAAAAAAAAAAAAAAAAAATGGTTTCGGAGGTAAAGAAATGTATTTATGAATTAGGACTAAGAGGAGGTTGGAAATTGCATATGTAAAGGAAAATTTAAGTGAGAACTTGTCTGTTTCTGCAGATATTATTGAAGATATCTCTTCGAATCTAAATGTAGAACATACAGACATTGCAATAGAGTGTGGGAGAGTGATAAACATAGTAACATTTGAAAGTTTATGTGAAATATTTTTCCAATTAAAACTTTTCACGTGTATTTATTTATATGTGTCTCTGTGTGTGTGTGTTTGTGTGTTTGTGTCTGCGTATATGTGTGTGAGCGTGTGTGAGAGTGTAAGTGTGTGCCATTTCAAATGTGGAAACTTAGAGGACAACTTTCTGGATGTAGTTCTCTTTTCCAGCATGGAAGTCCTAGAGACTGAGCAGAGAATACCTCAAGTGACAGCAAGCACCTTTACCTGCTGAACCATCCTGTTACACCCTTTCTCTGTTTTTACAATTCAAGTTACTAGACTGCACATGTGGTACATGCCTATCATTCTAGAGCTTGAGGGGTACCTCCATGAATATCAAATATTCATAGACAGTCTCAGCTACATATTTAAGGTAGAGGCCAACTCAGCTACATTTGACTTTGTCTCAAAATTTCAAAAAAACAAAATAAAAAATAAAATAAAAGACTAGAAAGATGGTTTTGCAATTAAGAATACTTGTTGCTTTTAGAGAGGGTCTGGTTTCTTTTTTCTTTTTTTTCTCCTTTCCCCATTTCCCTCCCACCAGGAACCCCCTATCTCATCTCCCCTCCTCCTGCTTCTATGAGGGTGTGCCTCCACCAGCCCACTCTCACCTCCCCACCCACTCTCACCTCCCACCCACGAATTCCCCCACAGTGGGGCATCCAGCCTTCACTGGACTAAAGGACTTCCTCTCCTACCTGACAATGCCATCCTCCCCTACATATACTGCTGGAGCCATGGGTGCCCTTTGTGCTCCCAGGCTGGAGGTTTAGACCGTGAGACCTCTGGTTGGTTGGTATTGTTGCTCTCTGGTTTCAATTCCCAGCACCCACAGCTGTCCATTTCTCTAGTTCCGGGGGATCCAGCACCCTCTTCTGACCTTCTTGAGTACCAGGCATATACATGGTGGGCAACTTTCGAAAGTCAGAGCTACAAAAATTTTCATGATGCTGATAATGTATTTCTTCTGTTGTTCTGTTCTATTTTTAGTTTCTAGATGCGTTGGAATTATCTCAGAGTCCTATGTTGTTTCAGTTGATGACAGATATTCTTTGTCGGGAACAACAGCATGTTATGGAAGAATTGTTTCAAACCACTTTCAAAAGGATTGCTAGGCGGTGAGTTATTTGAATCTGGAATTCCCTGGAGTCATATGCATGCTGTTTCTCAAGTTGGTGTGTCATCTTCTTTGTTTAAAAACAAACAAAAAAAATACAGGAGGGATAGTGGTTCTTATAGCTCACTGCTACATTTTAAAATTCTTTCTCCATATCAGATTTTCTTATGGAAAAATTTCAAACCTATTTAATAATAAAAAGAGAATTAGGTTCCTGGTAGAAGAAACATCCTTTTCTCAGTTTTCTTTCCCCATTTTCTCATTGTTGTTACAGTGTTACTTTTTAAAAGTTAGTGTGCAAGTATATTTGTACCCATGTACTTGTGGACCTCACACAACAGTTCAGTCAAACGTTTCCTTCTGTCACATGGGCCCTGGGGATCAAACTTGGGTTTTTTATTAAGCCATCTATTCAGATTTATTCTGTCTTATTTATTTGTGAGTGTGGGGTCATCCACTGAACTATGGAGTGGCTGAGCCATAAATGGGACCCTTCTACAGCAACTAACAATCAAGATAATTCCCCATAGCCATACCCACAGTTTGATCAAGGCAATTTCTCAATCAAGGCTTTCCTCTTAGATGACTCCAGGTTGTACAAGTTGACAATTCTAACTAGGACACAAATGCTACATTTGGATGTAATAAGGAGTTTGATTTTAGTCATAAGTGGCTTAAGAGTATGCCCTCTGAGAAGATACAGCCAATTGTGTTTCCCCAGTTACTTAGTAATTATTTTTATATGTGTGGTAATTAATATCAATTACGTATGCTTCTTTTATTTTAAAACTTTAGAATTTGACTTTTTTTATTTTTATACCCAATTTTCTTTTTTATTATTATTGTTTATGTGTGGGCATGGTATACTTGTGTTACAATGCATGTTTGGAGGTCAGTAGACAATTTTTTGAGTCTGTTAACTTCCTTCCGGATCCATGGACTATGGGGGTTCTTTATTACTTTGTAGTTAATAATCACTAAAGCATATAAAATACTTGTTAAAGCATGTCACTTTATTTCTCTTCTTAGGAGTCCATGTGTCACACAATTAAGTCTCCTGGAAAGTGTGTATGCAATGTTCCGGAAGGATGACCTCCCTTCAAATGCCACTCGCCAGGCATATGTAGATCGCTCTCTCCTTACTTTGTTGTGGCATTGTGACTTGGACACACTGAAAGAGTTCTTTAGCAGAATTGTGGTGGATGCCGTTGATGTGCTGAAGTCTAGGTTTACAAAGGTATGTCCTACACAGTTGGGGGGCACTGTGTGCTCAATTCGGTGGGCTCTTGTTGGAACACTCCTTCTGCATACAGTAGCAGTCTGTGGCTGCTGGAGCCACACTACTTTCCTAAAGCAGCTGACTGGCGACACAATGGTTTAGAATTACAAAGGTGTACTCTGTCTGAATGCAGAAGTCGGGGTTCAGTTACACCAGGCCTAGGTTGTGTGTGCTGGACACACTCTGCATGTGGCTTTCATAGAAAAGACTCTCCTTGCCTTTTCGTGCCTCTGTGTTTGTGGCATTCCTGGGTCTCTGCTGATATTGTTTCTATTTCTGCCTTACTGGTCATGTTGCCTCCTCTTGACTGTCACTTGCATCTGACTCGATTTAGGGCCCACTAAGTAAATCCAATTTAGACACCCCTCCTCAATGTATTCAATTTAATAATTACTGTAGAGCCCCCTTTGGTTATATGAAAAGTTAGGTTCCAGGGATTGAGCATCATTTGGACAATTGTAATACAAAATGGTGGAATACCATTCAGCCCTTATGAAAATGCTGTTGGTAAATACAAATAAGCAAATGGCTCATTATCAATAACAAAACATCAAATAGATGAAAATTTGTAGCTTGTGTTTTGTGATTTTACCTATGCCTTCAATAAGACTTGACAAACCCATGTATTCTGAGCTTACTATGTGGACCTTTCATGTTACTTCTGTGTTTCACCCAGTATGACATATCAATGCTGATTCCACATTGCAAAACCTGGACAAAACAGGAAATGATTGCCTCTTTTTTAACACTATTTTCTATCTCAATAGCATTAAGAATTAAATTTGATGTTTTGAAGATTTTTTTATGCGTGATAAGACCAAAGATGTTACATCTTTTCAGCTAAATGAATTTACTTTTGACACTCAAATCACCAAGAAGATGTGCTATTACAAGATGCTAGCTGTGATGTATTCTCGTCTTTTAAAAGATGATGTTCACTCTAAAGAATCTAAAATTAATCAAGCTTTCCATGGCTCCTGTGTTGCAGAAGGAAATGAACTTACAAAGACACTTCTTAAGTAAGAGCTTACTTCATTTGTGGCTATGTTTGATTTGTTAATATTTGGGGGTAATTACACAGTTTTTAGTTTTTTAGATTTCTTTATTTTTGATACATACATACATATATGAATGTTTTGCCTCTGTACAATATGTGTGCCACGTGTGTGCCTAATAACTGGAGGTCAAGAGAAGGCATTATATTCCCTAGAAATGTAGTTATAGAAGGTTGTGAGCTGCCACCATGTGGGTGACAGGAACTGAACTTCTAATCTCTGCAATAGCAAAAAGGATTAACTGTTGAGTCTTCTCCCCATCCCTTGGGATACATATATTTTTAAATGCATCTGTATAATGCAAATTAAATGTCTTAGATAAGGTAAGTATTTTTATTTCTTATATACAGAGTACTTACATGACTTTAATTGTATTGTTGGGCAACAGGTGCTTATCTTTTATTGAATGTGTATGTGTGTCTGAGACTGTGTGAGACACGTGTGTATAGGTACCTTCAGAGGCCAGAAGGTGTTAGAGTCCTTAGAAGTGAGCCTCCTAACATATACTGGGAGCTGAGCTTAGGTGATCTCCTCAGCCACATACTTACGTTTCATAAAGAATAAAACTCTTTGCTGGAGTTAAGTGATAACACTTGCCTCACAAGTATAAGGGCTCAAATTTAGACTTCTGTATGTCTTTCACATTCTTCTTATCACTTACACTTTGAATGGATTAGTATATTAATATATTTTAATAGCATGAATTGCAGTAAGAAATGATGGGGCTTTTTTTATCATTTGTAATTGAAAAGTTCTCTATAAAGCATAGACTAATATGATATACTGTGTCTAAAAGTAGATTCTATTGAAATTCTCCCAGACTGGACAGACTACCTCACCTCATTCCTGTCTCCAGACTTGCATTCTTCTTTGTTACTCTAGTCCATACCTTATCTTCTTAGAGGATGAGGCCACCATCTCTCTCTATTTGTATTAGCAAGAGACCTAGAAGTCGCATTCATTTCTCCATTTGACTGTCTCTAACCTCCATTAATACCCAGCTGGCAACCAAATCTAGTCAGTTTAACCCTATTAGTTTTCCTTACAGTATCTTTCTCCTTTTGTATGACCTTGTTCTAACATCCAGACTGCTTTTAAAGCTACTGCATTGATCTCATTCTGATTTATTTCTGTGCTAGGCTTGTCTTCCTTTGCTTCCCCCCTCCCCCACCACCACTACAGAGCCATAATCAACTGGAATGCAAGTCTAGTCTGTTGTCTTCAGCAGTAGTGCTGGCCCAGAGTATAAATATTGCTGGGTCTGTGGGCCAAGTAGTCTGTGGTAGGTCTCATACCATACTGGGAACAAGCCATTAGTTATACCTATATATGTGTGCATGGTTGCTTCAAGGAAACCTTTGAAATGCAGTGGCTATCTGTGTGGTATATTGAACCTATCCTGCAGGACAAAATATGAATCTCTTAATATGTTAGGCAAATTCTGCTGAGAACGCCTCCTTTCCTTCACTTTATGGATGTTGATTGCATTTACACCCTCCTGATACAATGCACACTGTTTTAAGTGCCATCTCTCTCTGCTCATGTCTGCATATATTTCTCCTTCAGCTAACATGACATTTCAAAGTTCGAGTCTTACATAGATAAGGGACCTCTTGATCACAGGAATGAAAGATTCCTCCCGCCAACCCAACCCCAGCAACACTCCTTTCTGTTCAGAACCTCCTTACTTCCTCCACGAACAAACAAACAAAACAAAGCAACAACAAATAAACTTTAGCTCAGGATTTTTTTCCTTAAATCTTCTGTTAGCACCTTAGATTGGGCTGTTTGTCCATATCCTTGCTTCCCTGTCTTGATTGTGCTTGCTGTTGCATTTAACACTGTTGTCAGGTATGTGCTAGGAGGTGTCACTGTGTTTGTTTTTATATTCCTAATGCCTAGTTCTGTGCTGGTAGAAACATGACACTTGAGATTGGCTGAACTGAATTAGGTCTGGTTGTCTAACAACTATTGATTCAAGCCTCAATGTCTACATTAAATAAGTTGAAGTACAGCCTGAATCTCCCTTGTAGGTTGTGCCATGATGCATTTACAGAGAACATGGCAGGGGAGAGTCAGTTACTGGAGAAGAGAAGACTTTATCATTGTGCTGCATACAATTGTGCCATTTCTCTGATAAGCCGTGTCTTCAATGAGTTGAAATTTTACCAAGGTTTTTTATTTAGTGAAAAACCAGAAAAGGTGAGTATTCTCAGGGCCTTTCTCTGTGGCTGATGACATTGTAGGATTTCAAAAGTTCAAGACTTACCAATTACATATACCATATCTTTCAACCTTCCTACAATGTTATATATAGGAGTATTGGCTCTAAAGCGCTTCTCTGTGATTTGGGGGTGGAGAGTTGATTTGGGGGGTAGAAATGAGTATCTTTGAGGCAGATTCTCATGTGTCCCAGGCTTGCCTCAAATTCACTGTGCAGCTTTCTGATCTTTTTTATTCTACCTCCCAAGAGATTACAGGTATCTATCACTATGCCCTGTTTATGTGATGCTGAGGATAAAGCCTGGAGTCTTGAAAATGCTAGGCAGATACTACCAGTTGATTCACATCCCAGCCTCCTGTGACTTATCAAGTAGAATTATTCTTCAGTAGTTAGTTATGAAGTCAGATATTTTCATATAAATTTTTCTTTTTATAGAACTTGTTTATTTTTGAAAACTTGATAGATGTGAAACGTTGCTATACATTTCCTATAGAAGTTGAGGTAAGTAAAATTTTCAATTAAGTTTCTATTAGCAATATTAAATATTAAATATTAGCAAATGTTTATAGAGAGAAGCAGGTATAATTTGAACATGTTTAAGTATTCATTTGTTCTCAACTTCTGCCAACTATAAAGTCTAGCAGTTGGCGGTTTGAAATGTCCCCTCACACAACTATAACAGCATTTGCTTGTTCCTTCTCTTGATTGTGAAAGAAAGACAGTGCCAATTGAAGGAACTTGATTTCTCAGTGACTTTCTCCAATCAAAAAATTAAGATTTATACTGATGAATCTGGCCATGGTTGGGTAACCTGGACCATGGGAAGTCAGGAGTAGCTAGAAGATTTGCCCAGCAGGTGGGACACATTTGGTCTTATCTAGTTGTCCTTGCAGCCTCAGCCACAGGTGAGACAGTAGCTGCTGCTTTCATGTCCTGTCCTACTGGAAATGGGAAGGTGGGTAAAGCACTAAGCCTGCATCCCATGCCTGTCCAGTCCCCACACAGTTGTCAACCTGACCATGTAATAGTGTCTCACCTATGCCCTTGACTGTGCTCTTTTAGGATAAGAATGGAATGGATTTTTCCTGAGTATATGTTGAAAAATGAAAACAAAAGCGACAGCTCTCATACTATGCATGGACACTTGCCATGCTACCTTGCAAAACACTGTAAAAGACTGTAGTACATCATAGCTGTATAGTTGTGTCTGTACAACTGTCCATATCAGGACAGTTGGAAAACAGGCTCAAAGGTCAAGTGAAAACTCGGTAATATAGACCTGTGAAAACAGAGAGTGATACTCAAGCTAAATGTTTTGGTTAAGTTCGAAGAAATCTTTGGGAAAGGCTGTACCTGCAAATACATATATATTCTTTTTTTTTTTTCCTGAAAGCTTTAATTTATTCCCTCCCCAAAGACCAACTGCAATCGAGTCTTTTTTAGTCTTTTTTAAAAGTCTTTTTTAGTTTGTAGTGGAAAGAGGGAAATCTAGTTTATTACTAAAACAAAAAAGATGTGACCTTGACTCTAAAACATTGTA
>NW_021604750.1:722376-752614 GCF_004785775.1 Grammomys surdaster | reverse complement strand
TGTAAATGATATGTTTGTTTTACCTAATAGGTTCCTATGGAAAGAAAAAAAAAGTACATTGAAATTAGGAAAGAGGCCAGGGATGCAGCAAATGGGGCTTCAGGGGTGAAAGAAAGGTCAAGATTTTATTGTCTTCGTAACAAAATCGACTTAGAACTGGATCACTTGGCCCTTTCTCTTCTTGTCGCCTCCCAGTTCACAACGCTTGCACCTCTTACTAGCCAGCATCCTCTGAGATCTGCAGTTGGGCTCGACGCACTCCAGTCTCAACACAATCTTTGTAGTTTTAGCCTTTTTGAGGAAAATAGGCTTAGTCTGCCCACCATAGCCACTCTGTTTCCTGTCACAGTGTCACTTTCCCTGGGCATACAAAGAATCCTTGCCCTTCTTGTACTGGGTCACCTGTGGGATTGGTGCGTCCCACATTTCTTGCAGAATGTCTGGCAGGTCTTAGGAACGTTCACCATGTTCGTAGGCGCGCTATCAGCTCAGAGAGAGGAGAGAGCAGCAACGGAAGTTTATCACATATTCCTTTTTAAGGATGGTTTTGAATACTTTTAAATTCACAAAAATGTCTTTTTTAGTTTGTAGTGGAAAGAGGGAAATCTAGATTATTACTAAAACAAAAAAGATGTGACCTTGACTCTAAAACATTGTAAATGATATGTTTGTTTTACCTAATAGGTTCCTATGGAAAGAAAGAAAAAGTACATTGAAATTAGGAAAGAGGCCAGGGATGCAGCAAATGAGGCTTCAGGTAGGACACTTTCAGAATCATATATGATGCTTCTAGTAGTTGATACTTGTTTATGAAAATGAAAAAAATAGTACCCAACAAGGTGGGCTCAGTAGATAAAATGTTCTTTTTTGTTGTTGTTTTTTTGTTTTGTTTTGTTTTGTTTTGTTTTGTTTTGTTTTTGTTTTGTTTTGTTTTGTTTGAGACAGGGTTTCTCTGTGTAGCCCTGGCTGTCCTGGAACTCACTCTGTAGACCAGGCTGGCCTCGAACTCAGAAATCCGCCTGCCTCTGCCTCCCAAGTGCTGGGATTAAAGGCATGCACCACCACCGCCTGGCAGAATGTTCTTGCTTCATAAACCTAATGACTTGAGTTTAAACCCTGAAACCTATGTAAAAAAGCTGGATGCAGTGGTGCACATCTGCATCTCAGTACTTGTGCAGTGAGATGACATAATCACACAGGTGCTGACAGGCCAGCTAGCATGCAGTATGCAGTGCAGCAGCAAAAACAAGAGACCTGTCTGTCTTTCCAAGGTCTGAGTATGTAGTTCAGGCTGCAGGTTGCCCTGTAATTCATTCTGTAGACCATCCTGTAGTCTCACAGATCCACCCACCTGTGCCTCCATAGTGTTGTGATTAAAGGTATATACCACCATATCCAGAAATAACTTTTTTAATAAAAAAATATTTTGGCTGGGTGGTGGTGGCTCATATCTTTAATCCCTGTACTCAGGAGACAGAGGCAGTTAAATCTCTGTGAGTTTGAGACCAGCCTGGTCTACAGCCAGGGCTATATAGAGAGACCAAATTAAATAAATAAATAAATAAATAAATACTCTAAAACACTGAAATTTAGTTTGGTTATTTCCCCCCAGAGAGACCAAATTAAATAAATAAATAAATAAATAAATAAATAAATAAATAAATAAATACTCTAAAACACTGAAATTTAGTTTGGTTATTTCCCCCCCATGGCAGCTGATGTATTTCTTTGTTTGAACATGAATTGCATTCTTTTTTCCTTTTAATTTAATTTTTTTTTTTTTACTTATTAACTTTACATTCCCCTCACTGCCCATATCCTGATCACCCACACACACAGTCCTTCCCCCTCCTCTTCTCCTCTGAGTGGGTGGGGTCCCCTGGGTACATCCCCCACCTCCCAACCCTGGCACTTCAAGTTTTGTCGAGGCTAGGCCCTTTCTCTCCCACTGAAGCCAGACAAGGTGCCCAGCTAGTAGAACATAATCCACATACAGGCAACAGTTTTTGGGATAGCCTCCCCTCCAGTTGTTTTGGACCCTCATGAAAGCCAAGCTGCACATCTGGTACATATGAGCAAGGAGGCCTAGGTCCAGCCCATGTAATTCTTTGGCGGGTCAGACACTGAGAGCCCCAAGGGTCCAGGTTAATTGACTCTTACTGGTCTTCCTGTGGAGTTCCTATCCCCTTTGGGGCCTGGCATTGATTCACATATACATAGTTATTCAGAGGTCTGTGTTAAAATGTAAGCCCTGGGCCTGGCATGGTAGCACATGCCTTTAATCCTAGCACTCGGGAGGAAAAGGCAGATGAATCTCTGAGTTCGGGGCCAGCCTAGTCTACAAATTGAGTTTCAGAACAGCCAGGGATACACAGAGAAACCTTGTCTCAAAAAACAAAACAAACAAACAAAAACTGTTGGCCTTGTCCTTTTTCATTCTCTTCTAAACTCCCCAGCATCTTATACCTTCCTCAGAACAGCAATGCCCAAGGCCTCTGCCCTGCTGCCCTGCCATACCTGCTGCTCTCTGTGCTCTCCTTCCCACTTCAGCACCACGGCAGTCCCATCTGTCCCTGTGAGTCTTAGACTGGCTTTGCCCCTCAAATAAGCTCAGCTGTGGGTAATAACGTGCCTCAGGGATATCCACTTGCCAAAGAGGATCTTTGTCCTTTCATATGCTCCTTGCTTTGATGTGTATTTGTATGCTTATTTATTTTTATAACTTTTATTATTTTTTATTTGAAGATAAAATTTGGACCTCTTCTAAATCCCTGACATAATTTGGATTAGCTATTTTTAGGAGTATTTCTTCCTATATCTGTGTTATATTTGATGAGCAAAATGTATAACATGAAAATTATTAAAAATTGCATCCAGTTTAACTAGAATTTTTTGTGACAATAGAGAAAAACTATTCAATAGTGGCATAAGCAAAGACAACTCTTTTCTGTGTTCCTTTGCTAATCTGTACAATAGACTGAAAGTCACAGGATTGGTGAAAGCTTTAGCTATACTATCCTTTAATTTTGATGTTATTTGAGGTCTGAGAATCATATTTCTTTTTCCTTTTTCTTTCTTTTACTTGATATTTTCTTTATTTACATTTCATATATTATCCCCTTTCCAGATCTCCCCTCTGGAAACCCCCATCCAACATATTTCTTATTAGTTATATTTGAGTATAAATATATTTCCTTCTGCTTATTTTTCAGGCAGTCCTCATTATATGTCTTCATTGTCATATTTGACAGATAGTAGCCTAAGTGAAGAAATGAGTCAATTTGATTTCTCAACTGGAGTTCAGAGCTATTTATACAGTTCTCAAGATCATAAACCTACCACTGACCATTTTCAGAGACAGGTGAATTTCACATATTAAGAGTGTTGCTAACATTTATAAAGAAAGTTACTGTTGTACCTTGTAATTACTAGGTTTTCTGTTGGTCTCAGTAGCCCTGTAATATTAATATTGATTTGGAGACTTTCCGCGATCTAAGCAGGTCTCACTGTTAACTTAGCAATCAGATTTTATCAGTTAGAAGTCAAGACCTCACCATAGTGACAATACAGACAGCAGAGGTAAGATAGCAGACATGGCCAATCTGGGGTATATCCTCAGGGAAGGACCTTGACAGATGGGAGCTGTCTTAGTTAAGGTTTTATTGCTGAGGAGAGACACCATGAAGACAAACATCTAATTGGGGCTGGCTTACAGATTAAGAGGTTCAGTCCATTATCACCATGGCAGGGAGCATGGCAGCACTCAGGCAGGCATACTACTAGAGAAGGAGCTGAGAGTTCTACATCGTGATCTGCTGACAGCAGAAGGAGACTATGTCATATTTCCTCCAACAAGGCTACACCTCCTTATAGTGTTACTTCCTATGAGCCTATGGGAACCATTTTCTTTCAAATTACCACGGGAACTAGGGATATATATGCTTGGACTATAAGGAAAACTTGAAGCTCTGTTTACTTCTTTAGCTCTATATTAAAACATATCAAGTATATTTTTATGTTATCAAATCATTATTTTCAGTTAAGTTGTGTTATTTTAAGCTATTACTCCTTAAATGAGCTTCTTAAAGCCACTGACATTTAACAGTGGCATTGCTTGGGTTCTTCTTCATAGGAGCCTCAAGATTCCATGACCCAGGATGACATCATGGAGTTAGAGATGGATGAGCTCAATCAACATGAATGTATGGCTTCCATGACATCCCTGATTAAGCACATGCAGAGAAATGTGATTGCACCTAAGGGAGAAGAGGTATTTTCTCTGATTGTATGTTTTCTTTCAGTATTGTCACTGATGTCCCTGTAGGACTAACTCTTCATACTGGTTAAACCATGCTGCACATTAAAGGGCTGGATTGTTTTTTCTTCACGTCTTTCTCATTTTCTTGTAATAGCAAAATATGACATTCTTTTACTCCTTTTCAGAATAAGTTTGTGTTTTATTTCAGGGTTCAATACCAAAAGACTTGCCACCTTGGATGAAATTTCTTCATGACAAACTAGGAAATGCATCAGTATCTTTAAATATCCGTCTCTTCTTAGCCAAACTTGTTATTAATACAGAAGAGGTATCTAATTTTTTTATTTCTTAACTGTTCTGTGCAGTTCTGATCATCTATGTTGAGAACACCTGAGCAAATAAAGCTTTAAAGAAATAGAACATGGAGTTATTGTTCTTGCAGTATATCAGCCAACCATATGTATAGACACTTCTTCCAAATCCTTTTGTTAAACATGTTATTTTCTGGCATTAGAAGTGAACTTTCTATACAGTACCTTTCCTAAGGCTGTGAGCCTTGTTTATGTAACAGGTAAATGAGGAAAGGTATTCCTGTTTAACTATATGTAAAATAGCTGTCTTTATATCGGCAGTAGGTAAACGTATTAGTTTTTCTGCATATAACATACGCCAGAGATGTGCACTCGTTACCAGTAGTACTACTGTCTCAAGGTCACAATGGCTCTGCAAGCCAGATGTCCAAGAGCTTCCTGTTCTCAGGACTGGCTCCTCTGACCCACTACTGGCCTCAGGCATTCTCTACATGGAGCTCCTTGGTTTTCTTACATTTATACCCCTTCCTTGGAGTTTCTGTCTTCAAAGTTCCTTTTTCTAAGGACTCAGTTTATGGGATTCCAGCCTACTTTAATGCCTTACTTTGATTTAACTGTGTAAAGAAATACCCCATCTCCAAATAAGGTCATGTTCTGAAAGTTTTTTTCAAGGGCAACAGGTTCTTGGGGGCATACAGTTCAGCCCATGATATTAGGGACCTCAAATGATTTCTAGCTTATGTTCTTCCAAAGTGCTGATTTAATAGCTGCTATATTGGGCATTATTGAATGATTTCTTGGAGCTAACAGGAAAACCCCTTGTACTGCTGCACTGCATTTACCAGAGTAGAAGTGAGGGCCTGAGGGGTTTCTTGGATATGCACCAGGATCCTGGTATGCATCTTTCTGCAGACTGGATTGCATAGGTACTTGTGCCATCTGATTGTCATGACCTTATTTCTCATGGTTTTATGCATGTGCATAAAGTAATTTTCTATAGGTATATATTACTCAGGACAGAGTTGTTGAGTTTTAGTAGTGGGAGCCATTATAAATCTATTTCCATTAGTTATTTAGGAATCCTTGAGATAATTCAGTGTAAATTGAATCTTATTAGATTGGTAAATAGAAGTTACAACTATTTTAGCTTTATGTCAAGTCATAAAATATTAGCTGATGGAGAATACATTTTTGTATTAATACTTCAGTCTTCAGAACAGTTACCTATACATGGCACTTAAATTTTCTCTGCAGGTCTTTCGCCCTTATGCAAAGCACTGGCTCAGCCCCCTGCTACAGCTAGCTGTTTGTGAGAACAACGGAGAAGGAATTCACTACATGGTGGTAGAAATAGTAGCTACCATTCTCTCTTGGACAAGCTTGGCTACACCTACAGTAAGGAACAGTATATTTCTTATGTAGTAATATATCATTCCTTTTCTGATGCCCTACAGTGGGGATGTCAGATGAGTTAATGTCCTCTTTACATGATGTTGCTGTTTTAGCTATAGTTGTATTACTGTAATGCACCAACACTCCACTGTATCACTGCTTGCTTTTACCTTCTTTTGTGTACCTTGATAATCCCATTGGCCTTGCTTTTCTTACTAAGCTGGTGGTGTTATGTTTATTGTTTTTACTTGATAAGAGGTTGGAAGGTAGGTAATAGAATAGTTAAGATCGTCTCTATAATTGCAGATATCTTCTGTGCTTCAGGTCCCTGCATTTGGGGGCACTTATTTAATAGTCTATTCACTGTCACACTGTTACCTGTTATCTGTGAAATTGCTAAGAGTGACTGGTAATTGTCACTGCACAACACTTAGGGTAGGTGGTGTGCTCCCTAGTGGGTTGGTGGGATAGAGTTTTGCTTATCAATATGGAAACATGAACTCGGGTAGTGTACAATGAGTTCCACATGCATTTATCAAATACACTTAATATACTTAATATGCTTAACATACTTAATATACACTTGTATAGCTTTATCACATGTTTGTGTCTGGATGTTCTTGTTTTGTTTATTTCACAATAAGTCAAATCTAGATTTCTTGGCATTGATATGATGAAATAGCCCAATGAATAGCATGAAAGAGAATTATGGTGTTTAATTATCTTAAGGACTATCTGAAAGGCCATCAGGAGCTCATTTGCACTTGAAAGTGGAATTGCCAGTTGTTGGCATTGTAACAGGTGAAAGGGGGAAGTGCTGCTGCTGCTTCAGTAGCTCCTGTGGGGAAGTAAGTAGAAGCACTGGCATGGGAGACTGGGCAGGTAGGTGTCAGGTGACACAGTGATGAGGGACCTTGAAGAGTGGTATACTACATACTGGTGGAAACAAGTCTTATGGACTTCCTACCTTATATCAGGTCTTAACAGAGGTACCTAGACAGGACCTTTGTCAGGGGCCTCAGAGAGAGATCAGAAGTCAATCTCTGAATGGATAATACAAAGAGCACAGCCAACCAGGGCCTGAGCCCCTGATCGTAACAATGCACTAACTGTGCCCACATCTGAGCAGTCACAATTTCTCTCACCACCTGCCAAGGAAGGATATTGTCTGTAGTAGGCACAGAAAAACCATATACAGTTTAATCAGAAACTAGGTTCCTCACTGAAATGCTAGTTTTCTATTAGGGTTGAGTATTTGGATTACTTCCAAGGCCAGGAGTGATAGTGTATGCTTGTAGTTCCACTGCCTTATCCTGGTAGGAGGTTCAGTAGTTCAAGAGCAGCTCAGCTATATATTAAGTTTGAAGCTAGCCTGTGCTACATGGCAGTCTGTTTCAACACAACAACAAAAAAATGGGGGTGGGATAAGATGTTTTTCCAGAATGGCGTGTCAGATGTCTTACAGAATTTCAATATGTTTTCAGGGAGTCCTCAAAGATGAAGTGTTAGCAAATCGATTGCTTCATTTTCTAATGAAACACACTTTCCATCCCAAAAGAGCTGTGTTTAGACATAACCTTGAAATTATTAAAACCCTTGTTGAATGCTGGAAGGAGTGTCTTTCCATCCCTTACAGGTATGCATTTGCTAGTTTTTATATAATTGCTTAGAAAAAGGTCAAAGCACACAAAGTTTTAAATGGTAATGTCAAGAAAGTATAATTATAGGAATTTTTCAGGAATATAATTTTTAAAAATTACCAAACCCCAAAATAATTATAGCAATAATTTGAAATAGAGTCTATTTATAAGGTAAATTTTGCTACTGATAAAACTACCACTGCAGAGTTTGACACCAGAAGCATTTCTGGGTGCCCAGTGCCTCCAGTGTTCCCCGCCCTGTCCTTCAGCCCTCTGTTCTCTTCGACATTACACTGGGTACCTGGAGTATAGTTCCCTGCACTACCCGAGCACAGCATCCCCCAAAGACGTACTGTGATGCCTTCACCTTGCCTGGTGAAAGCTGAAACTTTCAAAAAAGTTACTACTAACTGACTGGATTGGGACAAATAATTAGAATAGGTAAAGAACTAACAAATGGGTATTAATAAGCAGGGTCTTAGAAGTAGGAAAAGGCTAAGCGTTCCGTGTATTATGTAGCTGAAAATTTGCCTTAGAAAGTTATTCATTTTCCTGTTTCTCATTCATTATCTAACTCTTTTTGTTTTTTCCTTTGTGCTGTGTTGCAGGTTAATATTTGAAAAATTTTCTCATAAGGACCCTAATTCTAAAGACAATTCTGTGGGAATTCAATTATTAGGCATTGTAATAGCTAATAACTTGCCTCCCTATGACCCAAAATGTGACATATCGAGTGTCATGTAAGTACTATACTTTTGGCTTGGTGTTTTCATAAGCTCTCTGAATTTGATTTTCAGATATAGTATTGATACAGCTAGGGACCAGGCCAATGTTAAAAATACTTGTACCCAAAATTAAAAGGCTGGATTTATAGGCCATTTGGAAGGGGAAATGTATCTGAAATGAAGAAGGAATGTAAATTAAAAAAAATAAATGTAATGAAACAATCTTAATTAGTGTAATTGTTCTGTATATACCTATAAACAGAAGTTGTTAGGTTTTTTCTTGTTAATTTCTGTATGTGTGTGTGAGGGGTCGAGGGAGAAAATGAGAGAGAGAGCACACAGCTGCCTGTAAGTACACATGGAGAGGCCAGAGGAAGGCATTAGTTCTTTATTACTTTTAGTTTTATTCCCTTGAGACTGAGTCTCTCCCTGAACCCATGTGAATGGCCAGACAGCTCCTGAGATATGCTTGTCTTTGCCCTCAATATTAAGGTTATAGGCTTAGTGGTCATGCCCAGCTTTGTGTGGATGCTCAAGTCCTTGTGTTTGTACAGCAAATTCTCTTACACACTCATCTGTCTCACTTGCCACTCTTCTTATTTTTGAAACTGGCATTTTAACATTGACACTTACAAATACCATGGGCTCTATAGGAAGATTTGAACTGTTTTAACTATGAAAGGGACACACCTATATTGGCAGCTCTCTTCCTGGGCTCCAGACTCACTTTGTTCTGTTTTCAATGATGGCGGTCACATATTTAGGATGGGGTGGGTGTGATATGTGGAGAAAAGAGACTAGTAAAATAGTTTAGGACATGACAAAAGGTACCGGTCTTTCCTCTTTCTCCTCTTCCTCCTCTTCCTCCCCCTCTTCTTCCTCTTCTTCCTCTTCCTCCTCTTCTTCCTCTTCCTCCTCCTTCTCCTCTTCCTCTTCCTCCTCCTATCAGCTCTGGATATCACAGAACTTAATTTGTAGATCAAACTGAGCTCAAGCTCACGGAGCTCCTTCTGCCTCTCCTCCCAAGTGATGAGATTAAAGGGCTACACCACCATGTCTGACTTCTTTCCCTGGCTCCTTTTCCTGCTCTTTAGGATTTTTTTTTTTTTAAGTTGATGTCCATATAATGTTCTGTAGGTTTAGCCTTGTACTTCTGGATCCCTTGGCTATGGGTCAAGGTGAGGGGGAGGCAATTTCAATTCTGATAGGCACATATTGGCCTTAGGACCAGTTGCACCTGTTGTTGTTGCTTTAGATAGTATGGGTTCAGAGCTGAGGCAGGCAGTAGCTCAGTGTAGACTTGAAAACATCACCGGGAGTTTACCATACAGGCTGTAAAAGCCAAGAGTTAATGTGTCACAGAGTATCACCGCTCTGTTTCTCAGCATTGTGTTGCTTGTAAATTGCTTGTGGCAGGGAATCCTAGTCTTAGATACTCCCTCTTTCTTTGCTGCAATGTTCTGTTGTGTGCAGTGGAGGGATAGGATATACTCTTACTGCAGTGTTGAACTGGGATTGGACAGTAGACTTTTACGGTTATGCAGCCAGAGCCCATAAATCTATATGCATGCACATTTAAGTCTACATTTATGCAATTTGTGTCACATGTTATGTAGTTTCTCAATTTGCCTATTAATGTGATGTGAGAAGGAGAATTATTACTTTTTTTGTGCGTGTAAAACATCAGAATGGGCTGGGCAGTGGTGGCACAGGCCTTTAATCCCAGCACTTGGGAGGCAGAGGCAGGTGGATTTCTGAGTTTGAGAGTTCGAGGCCAGCCTGGTCTACAGAATGAGTTCCAGGACAGCCAGGGCTACACAGAGAAACCCTGTCTTGACAAACCAAAAAAAAAAAAAGGACTGATTTATGCTTGTTTTCTGTGTTTGTTATAGGTATTTTGAAGCTTTGGTCAATAACATGTCCTTTGTGAAGTATAAAGAAGTATATGCAGCTTCAGCAGAAGTTCTAGGACTTATTCTTCGACATGTTACTGAGGAAAAACATGTGAGTGTTGCATGGTGCACTTGTGATTCTGATTGCCCTGTATCCTCCTGGATCCTACTGGGCACAGCAGGGCATCTTTTCCTGTTAACACAGCTTGTGGTTGGATGATATGGATGATGTGTAGGGACTGAGGTATGGATGAGTGACAGAGCATTTGTCTAGCATCCATGAAGCCCTGCCTGCCCCAATAGGACAAAACCATGCAAACACTGGTGACTTCTTGCTGCTATATTCAGGGCACAGTGACTAGCCAGGCATTGCTTCCAGGTTACCCTGTTGGTTTACTTGTTACCATGTGTCTGTTTTGTTAGCTCTTTGCTTTGTTCTGGTGATCTTTTGTTACACCCTTGAACACTTTATCTAGCCTCATGGATTTGAAAGACGTCTTTATCCATCCCAAATTTGGATCTCTGTGCCCATACCTCTCCTGAAAGGAAAGACACGGTGGAGGCTGTGCTGTGGGTGCCCCCAGGATAGTTGAGGACAGACTTAGTGGTGCTAACAACTTGGAGTGCATAGGAAGGGACCAAGACACCAAATTGGACCCTTGCCATTTCCCTGACTGTAAGTATCTAACTCAGGAAAGCAAACCCTTAGGAAAATGGAGCTTCATTTTTATTTTGGCACTGTAGCCTCCCATCCTTTCTACTTTTTATTTATAGGCTTATTTTAAACTTTTATTACCTTTTTAAAACAACAGTTTCACATGTGCACCCTGTATACTTACCACTGTTATTACCTTGCTACAACCTTCATCTACTTTCTACCCTTGCTACAACTCTCTCTCTTTCTCTCTCTCCTTTCCTCCCTCCCTCCTACCTCCCTCCCTCCCCCCCCCTCATTCTTTTTTTTTTTAATTTATTTATTATATATAAGTATACTGTAGCTGTCTTCAGACATACCAGAAGAAGACATCGGATCCCATTAAAGATGGTTGTGAGCCACCATGTGGTTGCTGGGATTTGAACTCAGGACCTCTGGAAGAGCAGCCATTGCTCTTAACCACTGAGCCATCTCTCCAGCCCCCTCCCTCTCATTCTTATATATTCATTTTGTTTTCTGACTTACCAAGTCAAAAACATTTGTGTGGCCACTATTACATTTAGCTTTTTGCTACCCCACTTAAGCTCTGGGAAGGGGTTGCACTACCAGTGTCCTTCCAGATTCCCTTGAATCCATGGATAAAAGACATATACATACTTGTTCCTTTTCAACTTGCCTTCTTGACACAATTGCTGTACACTTCTATTTCCCATCTGGAAAACATGCCCTTATCATTATTCCTACCTGCCCTAACTTCAGTTGGTCAGTTGAATCTAGTCCCTGCTAAGCATCTTTGACCACCCACCTATAGGAGTGGCACAGCCTACTACACATCCTGAGACCACACATGGCTGTCTGGTTCTCTCTCCAAAGCATGGTGAACCTCTTTCTCCCTTGTGTCTCCTTTTTCCTCCAGGGACTCGGAAGTCCTGCCCATACCTTCTACCCAGCAATTGGCCCATGGCTTTCTTTACTGACAGATCAAAAACCTGTCTGTAGAGGCTCGATGCCCTAGCATGGGGGAATGCTAGGCCAGGAACAGGATTTTAGCATCAGAACCATACCCACTCCTCATCTTTTATGTCTCCTGCTCAACCTTCATGAAATCAAAGCCTAAATTATTTATTTAATATCTCTGTCTACTTACTGTATGAGCCTATTTCCAAGCTCTCTATATAATTCTCAAGGCCTAAATTTCTACTGTCTGAGATCAGCTAGGCACCCTATCTCCTGCTTGCTGTATAAGCCTATTATAAGTAAGCTCCTAATCTGTCATACCAGAAATAATCCCAGAAATCCTGTGGAGCCCACATTCAAAGAATTTGAGTATATCCTGGCAAGACCTTTTCAAATCTTCTCTAAAGTTTTTTTCTTCAATCTCTCTTCTTTTTTTTTTTATTATTTGATCAAACTAATATACATATTTAGTATAAGCATATATAAATATGATCAATGTTGAATTATTCAAACACAATTGATTAGTGGCATTCAATATAAAATGTTACAGAAAATAATGAGTTCAACTACTAAATATGAATGATGAAATTGCCAGTAAACTTATATTCCATTTATAATTATCCTAATACTATTTTTTTTTAATTGGTTATTTTATTTGTTTACATTTCAAATGTTCTTCCCCTTCCCAGTTCCCCCTCTGCAAGCCTCCTATCCCATCCTCCCTCCTCCTGCCTCTATGACAATGCCCCCCCCCCCCCCCCCCCCCCCTCACCCACTTCCACCTCACTGGCCTACCATTCTCCTATGCTGGGGCATCGAGCTTCACAGGACCAAGGGCTTCTCCTCCCATTGATGCCAGATAAGGCCATCCTCTGCTACACTGCAGCTGGAGCAATGGGTCCCTCCATGTGTGTTCTTTGATTGGTGGTTTAGTCCCTGGGAACTTTGGAGGGAAGGGTCCTGTTAGTTGATATTGTTCTTCCTATGGAGTTGCAGCCCCTTTCAGCTCCTTTAGTTTTTCCCTTAACTCTTCCCTTGGAGTCCCTATACTCAGTGCGATGGTTGGCTGAGAGCATCCACATCTATATTGGTCAGGCTCTGACAGAGCTTCTCAGGGGACCATTATACCATGCTCCTGTCAGCCAGTGCTTCATGGTATCAGCAATAGTGTCTGGGTTTGGTGTCTGCAGATGGGATGGATCCCTAGCTGGGGTGGTCTCTGGATGACCTTTCCTTAAGTCTCTGTTTCACTCATTGTCCCTGCATTTCCTTTAGACAGGAGCAATTCTGGGTTAAAATTTTGGAGATGGGTGGGTGGCCCCGTCCCTCAACCGGGGTCTATGCCTATCCACTAGATATGTTCTCTATAGATTCTATCTCCCCTGTGTTGGTTTTTTATCTAATGTCATCTCTGTTGGGTCCTGGCATCTGAGGATAAAAGAGGGGCAGTATCAGCAATAGGAGGAGGGAGGGTTGAGGGGACAGGAAAGGAAAAGTTCAGAAGGTTAGGAAATTGAACAGAGATGTGCAGCAGTGGGGGACAGGGAACTGGGGCTACCCAGTTCAATCTACCTTCTATTGCTAAAAGCAATTCAAATTTTAGTTATCTCTATCTTTTGTTCACTTGTTGGAGGCCAACATCCTCACTCTCCCTCTCCCTTTTCTTCTCCCCTCCCCCTCCCCCTCTTCCTCCTCTCCCTCTCTCTACCTTCCTCCCAGCAGCTTGTCTCTGCACAGCAGGGGCTCCTAGCACCTGTGAGCTGATTCTCTGCTCCTTTGTTTAAGTATCTGAGTGCTGGAGCCACAATGTAACTTCACTCTACTGAGCCAATTTTTCCCTCTTCTTAGACTTATACCACTGTGTGTATGTGTCAATCCTAGAATTCGTAAATTAATAGTGGATTCTCACTTTCCATGTTGTGTGCCATCTGTTATGTATAGCTTTTTGCTACGCTGCCAAAGGTGCTGTGCTACCAGCTCCCGCCCAGCTTCCCTTGTTTTGGAGCTATCTGTTGGGTCCTGGTGGGCTCAGCAGAGGTAGCACTACTACTGTCAGTGATTCTCCATCTCCCAAAGTCTTAACAATAGCCAGTAAATAGTTCAGAGGTAAAGGGAGAGCCCTGTGAGCTCTTCCTTGACTGATTGTTAATAGTCTATTATGTAGATAGGCCCAGTGCAGATAACTGTTAATATGAGTTGAAGATTATAGTAGGGATTCTAGGGAATGGCATTTCCTAGCCCTCTACCCTAGATAAGTCCTCTCAGCCTTTCATCATGTTCCTGGAGCCCTAGAAAGAGGCAGCCCAAGTGACTTCTTTAGGACTGGTTCTACATTCATTGCTTATTTCCTGCATATTGGGAAGCTATGTCTTCATATTTGCTGTTCACTGTAAATTTTTAAATATTTGCCTGAGAATAACCTTGTTAGGACAGGATTGTAATGGTGTTAGGTTTAAATGTGCCATTTTCTATCTTTATTACATGTTAGGAAATCACAGTGGAGTACTAGCTTTATTTTCTCATTACTAAGATTTCTGCTTGATAATACTTTGTCTTGTATTATTTTCTGAATTAAATTTAGTATAGATTTAGTGTAGGAATCTAAAAAATAAAAACAAACCTAAGCAGAGTGGTTTCTCTCCACCAAGCCCCTCTCAGTGTCTCTGTGCTGGCTCTTGTTATGAGTGTGTCTGCCCTTTTTACTTGCTAAACTCAACTACTCACCAGATTAAATATTTTTAATGAAAAGATGCATCTTAGGCTAGTTAGCACTCCATGCTGATCTGTAGTTTGAACCCTAACAGGTACGCTTTTATGTATCAGCAGTGGAATAATTAAAATATTACACATGAGCTTTAAAATGATTGAAATTTCTAGTTAAGTATTATGCTGAGAGGACTGTGCATAATTTTTAAATTGTCTCAAGTAAGCTAGACATTTAACTTTTATGCTTTTAAACAATTGTGATCTTCCGTATTTGTTAGTAAACTCAATGGAAATGAGTATTTTGATAATCTCTGACCAGTCTTTCTTCAGCACATTGTCTACATTGAGTCCTTGCTTTTGAAATCTTACATGTTGGTTCGAGACCCTAGAGACACAGCAGGAAACAGATAAACCCCATCTCTGCTCTGGGAGAGCTATAATTTCAAGTCAGGGACTGAAAGTATACAGATGAATATTTAACAGTTAGTGATGAAGGGTGAAAACACTGTGATCCGTTCAGGAAGACCTTGATTGGGTCTGTTGAACTAGAGTTCAGTGTGAGTACTTGATCAAGGCACCTAACATAAAATGCATTTTGAACTGTATTTGATAAACATTAAACTAAAAATAATTTATGTCTCCTCAGTTGAGAATTCTTTGTTAAGCTCTATACCCCAATTTGTAATAGGGTTATTTGGTTGTCTGGAATCTAATTTCTTGAGTTCTTCGTATATATTGGATATTAGCCCTCTATCAGATGAAGGATTGGTAAAGATCTTTTCCCAATTTGTTGGTTGTCGTTTTGTCCTATTGACAGTGTCCTTTACCTTACAGAATTTTTGCAATTTTATGAAGTCCCATTTGTCAATTCTTGATCTTAGAACATAAGCCATGGGTGTTCTGTTCAGGAACTTTTTCCCTGTGCCCAAGTATTCGAGGCTCTTCCCCACTTTCTCTTTTATTAGTTTCAGTGTATCTGGTTTTATGTGGAGGTCCTTTATCCACTTGGACTTGAGCTTTGTACAAGGGGATAAGAATGGATCAATTTTCATTCTTCTACATGTTGTCCTCCAGTTGAACCAGCACCATTTGTTTAAAATGCTGTCCTTTTTCCACTGGACAGTTTCAGCTCCTTTGTCAAAGATCAAGTGACCATAGGTGTGTGGGTTCATTTCTGGGTCTTTAATTCTATTCCATTGATTTTCCTGCCTATCTCTGTACCAATACATGTAGTTTTTATCACTATTACTCTGTAGTACAGCTTGAGGTCAGGGATGGTGATTCCTCCAGAAGTTCTTTTATTGTTGAGAATAGTTTTCACTATCCTGGGTTTTTTGTTATTCCAAATGCATCTGAGAATTTCTTTTTCTAACTCTGTGAAGAATTGGGATGTGATTTTAATGGAGATTGCATTGAATCTGTAGATTGCTTTTGACAAGATGGCCATTTTTATTATATTAATCCTGCCAATCCATGAGCATGGGAGATCTTTCCATCTTCTGAGATCTTCTTCGATTTCTTTCTTCAGGGACTTGAAGTTCTTATCATACGATCTTTCACTTGCTTGGTTAGATTAAATGTTCAGCATCCTTAGTCATCAGGGAAATGCAAATCAAAACAACCCTGAAATTCCACATCATACCAGTCAGAATGGCTAAGATCAAAAGCTCAGGTGATAGTAGATGCTGGTGAGGATGTGGAGAAAGAGGAACACTAACTCCATTGTTGGTGGGATTGCAAGCTGGTACAACCACTCTGGAAATCAGTGTGGCGGTTCCTCAGAAAATTAGACATAGCATTACCTGAGGACCCAGCTATATACCACTCCTGGGCATATACCCAGAAGATGCTCTAACATATAACAAGGACATATGCTCCACTATGTTCATAGCAGCCTTATTTATAATAGCCAGAAGCTGGAAAGATCCCAGATGTCCTTCAACTGAGGAATGTTGATACAAAAAATGTGGTACATTTACACAATGGAGTATTACTCAGCTATAAAAACAATGAATTTGAGAAATTCTTATGTAAATGGATGGAACTAGAAAATATCATCCTGAGTTAGGTACCCAATCACGAAAGAACACACATGATTTTCACTCACTAATTATTGGATATTAGCCCAGAAGCTTGAAATACCCAAGAGTCAACTCACAGACCATATGTAGGTCATGAAGAAGGAAGACCAAGTGGGGGGCGCTTTGGTCTTTCTTAGAAGGAGTAACAAAATACTCAAGGGATCAAATATGTAGACAAAGTGTGGGACAGAAACTGAAGGAGGGGTCGTCTGGAGACCATTCCACCTGGGTATCCATCCCATGTGCAGTCACCAAAGGTAAATGCTGATGTGGAAGTCAGGAAGTGCATACTGACAGGAGCCTGATATAGTTGTGTCCTTAGAGGTTTACCAGAGTTTGACATGTTCAAAGGCAGATGCTTACAACTAGCCATTGAACTGATCATGGGGTTCCCAATGGAGGAATTAGAGTGAAGACTGTTGGAGCTGAAAGGGTTTGTGGCCCCATGAGGAAAGCAACAATACCAACCAACCACAGCTCCCAGGGTCTAAACCACCAGCCTGGGAGCACTTAGGAATGGATCCATTCCTCCAGCTGTATATGTAAGTGAGGATGGCCCTGTTGAGCATAGGTGGGAGAGGAATTCCTTGGTCCCATGAAGGCTGGATGCTGTGTGTGGGGAAATTCAAGGATGGAGAGGTGGGAGTGGGGGGGAAATAGGTAGGGGCACATCCACAGAGAACCAGGAGGAAGGGCGATGGGATATGGGGGTTCCTGGGCGGAGGTGGGGAGGATGGGGATGGGGTAAGGGGATAACATCTGAACTGTAAATAAAATATCCAATTAAAAAAATACAAAAAAATTTATATCTTCTGAGAGGACTTACTTGCAATGTTTCTATGTCAGAAGGAAGCACAGGGCATTGGATCATAACACAGTGCCCAAGGTATGGCCTTGCTCACTCTCTGTAGCAGTCGAGGCCTGGGAAACTTGTGACTGTCTAGTGGCTGCTACAAACCGGTGGCCGTTCCTAGCACTCAGTTTCATCACTTGAATGTGAACCTTGGTGACGCTCATAACCTTGGACTTGTTCCTTGGATTAACCTAAATAATTAAATAAATTTTGGTTTTAGCACTTAATATAGTGTTCTACTTTTATGTGTTTGAAAGGAAACTTAATTTTTCAGGTGATAGCAGAGTTGGTATGTGAACTGGTTGTAAAACAACTGAAGCAACATCAGAATATTATGGAAGACAAATTTATTGTATGCTTAAACAAAATAGTGAAGGGCTTCCCTCCTCTTGCTGACAGGTAAGGGACAATGGCAGGAGGCATGGGACATGGGTAGGAGGTGAGGGAGTATATCAGCAGCCATCAAAAGAACTTCTCTACCTACCCAGGTTCTTGAATGCTTTGTTCTTTCTGCTGCCAAAATTTCATGGAGTAATGAAGACACTTTGTCTGGAAGTGGTACTTTGTCGAGCAGAGGAGATCACAGGCCTATATTTACAGTTGAAAAGTAAGGACTTTTTTCAAGTCATGAGACATAGGTAAGTGAGTATTAGGCCTAACTGTCTAGAATACAACAAAGTCACAAAATAGTCTCTTGCTCATATATCTCATTTAACTATGAACCACTTCGGGTGTTCAAGATAGATACTTGAAATTTCAACACAAGAGGCAAAAGTGGTGAGATTGTAGGAGAGAAATGAGATCCTATCCCAGCCCCTCTGTTTCTGGAGCTTCGGATAGGACATCCAGTCCCATCCTTGAGTATTATATCTCATACAAATGGAGAACACTGCTGTAATGTGTACTTCGGGCTGTCTTTAGATTTATGCATGGCTTTCTGTTTTCTACCTATTTTGACAGGCAGGAACCTTCTTATGTTAAAATTGTTCACTTCTTTTCAAAGTTTCAATGATTAGAAAGTAATTTTAAGATAAAGCAGTTGGTCCCTTATTTCTCTGTCTTTTTATATTTGTGAACTTTGTGTATATAACACTTTCATGGTGATAAAATACTGGTAAGTATGTAATGTACTGATGACAAAGAATGAATTTCTCTCTCAGTACTACTCTCTTTCAGTACTTGCTGAAAGCTGACTGCTCTCAGGATCAGGAGACCTTTCAGATATTTAGGACTCGGAGCACACTTAGATGACTGTCTCACAGACTAGGCGGCACCTGAAAGTGTTCTCACCTAAGTCCTTCATAATTTTAGCTTACCTTGTCTTTCACCATCAGTTTCTTTAAATGAGCTTTATTTGAAATAATCTTATAGTTACAAAAAAGTTAAAAGAATTTATACAAAATTCCCATATATCCTTCACCTGTTCTTCTGATCATAGTAATCACAATCATGATTGTTAAAACTAAGAAATTAACATTTCTATGAATAAACTAGTCTGCTTTTCTCTTTCCAGCGCTTTAAAAATTCAGTACGTTTTAGCCATGATGTTATGTGACCCTGGAATTTTTGGATGTGATGTTTTAAATGATTTCTTTAACCATCCCATTGATTATTAATTACTTCATATTTTTATTTTTTACATTATATTCTTCCTTGGTTCCATATGACAGTTTCTTCCTGGTTGACTATTTTAGTAGGAGGGTTATTCAGTTGTACATGATAGTTTTTTATGATTCCTTTTTTAAATTAATTTTTATGTCTTCTTTAACAGTTTTGCACACATACCTGTATGTAATGTCTTTTTATAAGAATCACTTCCAACAACTCTGTTGTCATCCTTCCCACTGCCATTCCTGCCAACACACCTCCCTACTTGGACTTTCTTCTCTCTCTTTCTCTCTCTCTCTCTCTCTCTCTCTGTCATCTCTCTCTTTCTTTCCCTTTTTTAATTGTCCATTGAATGTAACTTGTATGTACATGGATATGGGGTTATTCACTGGATTATGGATACCTTAAAAAAGTGGCCACAACAGTGAGGAAAAAAGATTTCTCTCCCCAGCAACTGTTAACTACCAATAGCTTTTCAGTAGGGTGGAGTGTCATGAGCTCCCATCAAAAGTGATAGAATGTTAATAGGTTCAGTCCTGTTCAGGTGACCATAGCTTTTGTGAGAGCATATGTGCAGTGGTCATCTCACATCCCGAAGACAGCATTTCACAGCATACTTCCCTTTCCTTTGGCTCTTAAATTCTTTCTACTCTTGATCAGTGATGCTTCCTGATACCTTAGTATATAATACTCTCCATCCATTTTCCTGGTTTCATTTTTCTTTGTAACTGAATAAAACTCTATTGTGCATGTGTTTATATATGTGCCACATTTTCATTACTCTTACACTAAATAGACTTGAAATGTAGTGTTATAAATTGTAGCAACTTTTGAAACTTTAGAACACAATGAAAATGTTGCTTTTCATACTTTGTAAGTACGATAATAATCATTGTTAAATTTATGTGTTACCAAAAATCTTCTTTATTATAGAGATGATGAAAGACAAAAGGTGTGTTTGGATATAGTTTATAAGATGGTGGCAAAATTAAAACCAACAGAACTCCGAGAACTTCTGAATCCTGTTGTGGAATTTGTTTCCCATCCTTCTCCAACATGTAGAGAACAAATGTATAATATTCTCATGTGGATTCACGACAATTACAGGTTAGCCATTCATTGCATTTTACATGATTTTTTAAAAAAAGTCTTGTGTGTGTATATGCATGGGGTGTGTGTGCTAGTGTAATTAATCACAGGCATGTGCCTCTGCACACAGAGATCAAAAGATAATCTCAGGTTTTGGTCCTCCCTTTCTACTTGCTCCTGATGTAGTCTCTAACTACACACACACACACACACACACACACACACAATCTGTTGGGCTTTTTTAAGTATACGAGTGCCCTCTTATAAACTTTTCTTCATAGTAAACCTTTTAAGAGAGACATCTCCCTGGCAGTGTCATCCCTCAGGTGCCTATAGAGGTGACAGGACTCAGGGCACAGAAGGAATGTCTATCCTGATCTCACACCTTTAGCAGCTCTACCAAACTGTCTTGGCCATCAGTCGCATGCAAGCCCACCTACTTTAGTACGTACTGTTAGAGTAAAGCAGAATGCTAATATTTTGTTATTTTCTCAAACAGAGATCCAGAGAGTCAAATGGATGAAGACTCCCAGGAAATATTTAAACTGGCAAAAGATGTACTGATTCAAGGACTAATTGATGAGAACCTTGGACTCCAGTGTGTACTTCTGGAATAAATTAGATCAGGATTAGGTTATTGCTTTCTACACTAGCTTAAAAGTGTTTACTGTGATATCATTATTCTCTCTGCTTCCTGCATTTTCTAATCCTTAGCGAAATGTGTTTTAAATTACTGTATGAGGAATAAGATTTTAAAATTCTGACAGATTATTTCAAAATAAAACTCATGGAAAGAGTTAGGACAAAGTACTTATGCAGTGAATTAGTTAAAGATTTTCAAGTTGAAGCAACTGTTCTGTTTCTCATTTAATACAAATAGTTAAAATCATATTATACATGTCAAGGTTGAACACTGTAGCATTAGGAGGAAACCATAATGTTTATTCTGTGTGGAGAGATGATCTCCACATTTGATCTCTAAAATGTCTTAACTCAGTTATGTGAACGTCTTATCAAATGGCAACTATATTACAAAGGACAAAGTTTTTAATATGATTTGACATATTTATTTTTCTCCTGCTTCAAATTTAAATTCATTGAACTTTTAACAATTTATATTTAAATTTCTTAAGTATTTGTCTGTTGAAAAGTCCAACATGTTTTGTTTTTGTTTTTGGACAGTACCGAAGATTGAACCTAGAACCTCAGATTTGTCTGGCTAGCAATGCAATAACTGACCCATATTCCCAGTCTTAACTTGATTTTGAATTAAGTTTTGAATACATTATAACAGTAATTTTTACAGTGAACTGTTTAAACAAAGCAGTGAAGGATTTTATAAAATTTGATTTTGATTCTGGGCATCTAAACCAGAGACTTTCATACTAGGCAAGCACTCTCCTAGTGAGTGAGCTACAGCTACTAATATTTGTTAAGAGATTTTGATTTTTAGAATTGTTAGTACTATATGCTTATTGTTGTACCGTCTCCAGGGGATAGTCAGACCGATATCCAGTTTGTCATATATGCTACAGTTTGGGAATATTTGTCTTTCAGAACATCTGGTTATTCTTACTCATATTTTTATGTAGTTTCCCTTTGACCAAGATTTCTGTGGATGAAAAGCTAGGAAGTCCCCACATGACACTATGAGCAGTGTTTCCTTTCATTTGGTGCTATCTACCCATATTTTTCCCTTCACTTTTCAGACTAATTATTCGGAATTTCTGGAGCCATGAAACCAGATTACCATCCAATACATTGGACCGATTGCTGGCATTAAATTCTTTATATTCTCCCAAGATAGAAGTCCACTTTTTAAGTTTAGCAACAAGTTTTCTGCTTGAAATGACCAGGATGAGTCCAGATTATCTAAACCCCATTTTTGAGCATCCTCTGTCAGAATGCAAATTTCAGGTAAAGTGCTGTCCTTCTAATCATGGTGACTATTATGTGTTTCCTGTGTTGTTGATGAATGCCTTTTAATATTATCTACTGAATTTCTTGAAATATGCACATATGCCTTTCTTAAGATAGGGTCATGTGCCTCCTTTCCCCTGGGTGTTTCACACTCTTAATCCTCTCAGACTCCACTTGGACTACTCACTTTCGTGTGTGTGTGTGTGTGTGTGTGTGTGTGTGTATGTGTGTCTGTATAAATCATAACGCACAGGCTTTTCCACCTATACCCCAGTTCCCAAAATAATGACTCTGAGACTTAATTATTTATGCATGAATGCCCAGGCCATGAGCTTATTCTCTGACGAGCTCATAACTTAGTTAGTCTATTCATTCTATTCTATGAGTGCCACATGGCTGTACCTCTTCTCAATTTCATGTGTCTCTCCTCAGAATTTGGGGCAAATCTCCTTACCAGAATCCCACCTCCTATTTCCTACCTCAGATAATAGGCCATCAGCTTTTCTTTACGGGTGATGCTTCCATATAGTACACAATCTTAAAGTAGAAGTCCTGGTCTTCTGGTTCTTACAGTCTTTCTGGCCCTTCTTCCATTTCCTAAGTCTTAGGTAAAGGGGTGGCCTTATAGATGTATCAGTTAGAATTGGATATCCCATGGTCAGATGTCTGCATTTCTGACCATTTGTGGATTTCTGTAACAGTCTCTTTATGCTGCAAAAGAAACTTCTAACAAGAAAACAAAGGTTATTTGATGAGTAGTCATAATGAGATACCTTAAGAAGAGAATACAAGCATAAATAACAAAATTCATTTATATTTCATTTATAGCTTATACACATAGCCTGAAGATAAAATATATACAGATTTTTAGCACTTTGGTAAGCTGAGTGATATGAATATAGTAGTTTTATTGTGGCCTGATTGGCATTGCCAAGTATGGCATCGGCCTTATCATATAGAACGTAGGAGTAAGGAAAATGGAGTCTCTTCATTGTGATTATTTTTTCTACTTTTAAAGTAAGTATTTGTTTTAAAAGGTTCCCCTGACTGAGCATGGTCATGTATGCCTTTCAATACCAGAACCTGGGAGGCAGAGACAGGTGTATCTTTGTGAGTTTGAGGCCAGCCTGGTCTGCATAGTTCTAGATCAGACAGGAACATAGAGAGAAGATCCTTTAGTGGCTGTAGATGTAACTGAGTTGGTGTCTGTCTGGGATATAAGATGTCTTGGATTCAGTTCACAGCAACATGGAAACTGGGGATGACGGTGCATATACTTGGGAGTTAGAAGCAGAAGAGTCAGAAGTTGAAGGTTATTATTCTTGGTTATATAGAGTTAAAAGCCAGACTAGGGCTACCCATCTCAAAAAAGAAAGAAGGGACTGGGCAGTGGTGGCACACACCTTTGATCCCGGCAATTGGGAGGCAGAGGCAGACAGATCTCTGAATTTGTGACCTGCCTAGTCTACAGAATGAATTCTAGGACAGCCAAGGCTACATAGAGAAACCCTGTCTCAAAAAAACAAAAAGAATTTTAAAAATAAAAAAATAAAGTAAACACGGGTTCTGTCTTAGTTTTTCTTGGAGTGACAGTAGATACGCTAATGGTACTATTGGATTTTATTCCTTATTTTCGCGTGCTTGAAATTGAACTTAGAGCCTCACTCATGCTAGACAAGCATGGAAATATTTCTGTGTCACTACAGAAGGAACATCATGGTCTATGAAACTTTTATTTCTATAGGAATATACTATAGATCCTGACTGGCGTTTTCGTAGTACTGTTCTTACTCCGATGTTTATTGAGACCCAGGCCTCTCCAAGTACTCTCCATACCCAAACCCAAGAAGGGTCCCTTTCAGACCGAAGGCAGAAGCCTGGACAACTGCGGGCCACCCAACAGCAGTATGATTTCACTCCAACACAAACTTCAGGTAACACATGACAAAGCCTTTGACAAACAACTTCTGTTGTAAGAACATAGAATTTTTTTTTTTGTAAGAGAAATAAAGTGATAACATAAGTCACAAAGGCTATAAGGAAGATGTGTCAGTCAAAGGAGGAAAAAATGGAGGTTTTCAGAGTAGTCTCATGCTTTGTAGAAAGCTACAGTTGTCAGGGTTTGGGTGGAGGTGAATAGTAGAGGTAAATAGTTACAGAGCCTCACTTTTATAAGAAGAAAGGGTTCTGGATAGTGTTGATGGAATGGACTTAATGCTAGTGGATCATGCATTTTAAAATGGTTGAGGTGGTAAAAGTTACTTTTTGTTTTCCTACATTGTTTAAGTGGGAGAAAAGGATTATTTTTCAAAAATCTGATTGTAGCTAGGCATGCTTGCTTTGACGTAAAACTATTTAACGTGTCATATTTAAAGTTTCTTATCTCAAGAGCAAGATAGCATTAACCAGATTCATTTGGTAATGTCAGTAGTTTATAAAACTCTTCTTTTCCAAGTGGGTTGTTTTTTTTTTTGTTTGTTTTGATATATAAAATATAAAGCTCAGAGTAAAAGATCTTAAGATTCATTTTTATTTTATGTGTTTGAGTATTTTGCCTACATGTATATGCCTGGTGCCAGCAGAGGCTAAAGGAGGGCTTGATCCCCTGAAATTGGAAATTGTAGTTACAGATGTTTTGTAAACTAACATGTGGCTGCTGAGAGCTGAAGCCAGGTCCTCTACAGGGTCAGCAAGTTTCTTATTAAAACTGAGCCACCTCTCTAACCCACTTAGTTGTTTTGTATAAACACTTCAGCAGTTTCCTTTACATAATTAGTTTCCCATTCAGTTGTTTATGAAAGTAGAACTAATTTAAATAGTCACAATGGAAATTCTTCGACACTGACTATAAGCATAAAATGCTATTCCTGGGATTGATTATTGCTGCTAGAGAGTCCTGAGGCTCAGGTGCCTGGTCTGCGTTGGGTTATACATTGAATGCCCTTGGCCTCAGCCCAGTATCACAGGTAATTGCAGAGGTCCAGTACCCTACTTGCCAGCAGATTTTGCTACACTGAGTGGCAGTGCTGCATGGTAGCAGCATCCTCAGTGTTCTTGTCCTATGTGTTATAGTTGAAAGGAGCTCATTTGATTGGCTAACGGGGAGCAGCATTGACCTACTGGCAGATCACACAGTCTTCTCTTCAGAGTCCTTGTCTTCTTCCTTGCTATTTTCCCACAAGAGGAGTGAAAAGTCACAGAAAATATCCTGGAAGTCAGTAGGACCTGACTTTGGGACAAAGAATCTGGGCCTTCCTGGTGATGAGGTGGATAACCAAGTGAAAAGTGGTAAGTAAATGGCTGGACCGTGTTTCAAATGCACTGCTCCCTTATGCAAATGCTTAGATGGGGAAAGTGGATTTCTGTCTGGCTACTTTTTCTTGAAAACTAACGAAATCATGAAAATTTAATTCAGTAATTATTGTCTGGACACCTACCATGTTGGATACATTTTTTTTTGGTGTCCTTCAAGAACTTTTAAGTGTGTGATAGGTCCATTTATTTAGTGAATTTTGGAGAACATTTGGAGTAGATAAAGCAGTAAATGGGATAGAATTTGTAAGCCAGTGTCAGGGTTGAAATTTTAAATCCAGACAGAGTATGTATGGAACGAGCATTTGGAAAGACTAGATAGAGGAAGGGTATTTGAGAAGAGCCTGGAAGCCTGGGAATGCAGGAAGAGAAATGAAAAAAAGGATGAAGATAGAAAGGAAAGTGATATTTTTGTTGAATGGAAGGAACTCAAAATTAGTTGAGCAAAGTTTGTGGAGGGCAGAATTCATGCTGACAGTTCTGTGTGGTCCAGCTGTATTGATGTCCTGGGAAACATGGGGAATTGTAAAGAATCCTGTAAAAGAAAGAAAGCAAGGTACACTTAAGGAAGCTACCACTTGATGAGTGGAATAGATTAATCATGAGGATTCTGACCTTCTCAAAGAAACTATATGAGAGCAAGTAGTATACGATGAACTGGCAGACAAGTCCAGAAACACTTTTTGGGCCTTAGCAGCTTGATGGTAAGTAGGTAGGGATGGACTCATTTCAAAGCCAGTGTGATACCTAAACGGCAGAAAGCCTGGTAGGCCTCCAGACTCAGCACTGAAAGGGCTGGGGAGAAGATAGCTCGTTACAAAACTCAGAAGTGGGTATTGTATCTCTTGGAGCTAGAGTTACAGGTGTGGGGAATTGAGCTCAGGTCCTCTAGAAGAGTGTGGCAAGCACTCTTACGCTGTCCCTGTAGCCTCAAGCCATGATTGTCACTGCTGCTTTCTCCTACATCGTTGCTCATTACCTTTTGGCTTCACATGACTGACATTTGAGGTTTGTCTGTTGTCCTTGCCCTCTGTGACACATTTATACCTACCTGGTCATGGCCTAAGGTCCCATCCTCTGTGTAATGAATGATGTCTCAGTATCTGTCCTCAGTTCTCTTACTTTGACAAAATCATTCTTGGGATTTATACGATCATTTTTATCCTTTTATTTTTTCCTGGACATTGATAATCAATTTGGCTTACATGCTTAGATCTTCACGTTTATCCAAATTTCCCTGAATTATACATTGGTATTTTCCCAACATAAATATTTTGTCTTCTTAAAAAAAAATAAACTGTTACTTTTTTGCATGTGGGGTGTGTGTGTGTGTGTGAGAGAGAGAGAGAGAGAGACAGAGAGAGACAGAGAGAGAGAGAGACAGAAAGAGAGAGACAGACAGAGAGAGACAGACAGAGAGAGACAGACAGAGACAAAGAGAGAATATGCTTACACTCAGTGCCATGGTTCTAGGTCAAAGAACAACTTCAGAAATCTATTCTGTCCATTATATGAGTCTGAGGGCATCAAACTCGAGTCATTAGGGGTGGCAATAAGCCCCTTTACCATTCAGTCATCTTGCCAGCCAATATTTTGTCTTAAGTTTCTTATAGACTTTCTCTTTCCAGCTTCCTTCCTGACCATGGTATGGAGACCCTCTCCTCATTCAGCAGACCTTTCATGGACCTAATATTCCACCTTTTTGATTATTCTTTAGACACTACTAGAGAAAGGAAACTGCAGGATTCAGAGTCCTCTTGGCACTCTTTGCTGGACTGGCCTTTCCACCTCACACTGCCTTCAGATCTAATGTCCTTGCTTCCTCCCCCGGGGGTGCTGGTCTCTGCAGACCATTAACATTCAGCTGCAACTGCACCAGGTCCATGCTTTGTCTGCCACTTAATTGGGGCTTCCTGAGACAGTTATAACTCTCATATTCTTTAGAATTCAGAATTGCTCCACTGCCCTTTCTGCTGTTCTTACTGGTTTGTGTCCTTAACAAATCATTAAATTACAATATAAAAGTAGAAATAAACCCACATTTTCACTTTTGGGATCCTGGGAAAGAATCAAAGTCAACTGCATATGTTGTATAATTGACCCTGAGTTAGCAAACCTGCTTTATATTCTTCAGGCACTCACAACCAGGCAGACACTCTGAGATTACGCAGAAGATTTTTAAAAGACCGAGAAAAACTGAATTTGTTGTATGCCAAAAAGGGCCTCATGGAACAAAAACTAGAAAAGGTTTGTATCTTCTTCAAGAATTTGATACTTATCTTGCCTCACAGACAGTATACTAAGGAAATAAGTTCTGACTAATATTGGTCTACAGAATTACAAGAGCAGTGCTGCATAGGTATCTCCTAACATTAATGGGCATAAAAGATGTTCATGATACCAGGTGAAAGAAAGAGCCAGGATGGCAAGTTTAAGGCCCTGTCTACAAACAAACAAGAAATTATAAATATGGCAGTATATTGAAACATAGATCAGTCTACTATCAGTGAAACAGACATTTAGAAGTAAAGATGCTGGCCACTTCTTAGGAACAGCATATTGATAATTCAACATTAGAAGTTCACATGTTTGTATTTGCATTCTTTGTATAAATGTGTCTGAAGCATGATATTTAGTATCAGACATCATAGTAAATGCTAGCCATGAAGAGATGATCATGAATCCAAGTCTAATATGTGACACACCGAAAGAGAAGCTGAGATTAGAAAGTATCCTATTGGAATTAAACTATGAACACATCTATGGAAAGCGTCTCTGGAGAGAATACTGATATTGGAACCACTGATGAGGGGAAAGCTGAAAACATACCAGGAAAGGAAGAGGTTTGTAATGACCGAGGAATACCTGTGTGAGAGAGTGGGCATTGCTGTGGACCTTTACACAAAGCTTGCTATGTGCAGTATTGGAAAGGAACTTAGCTCTCAGATTTATAAGTTTTGTGGATATTCAGATTCGGATTTTTCAGTTATGGCCTTTTCTCATACTGACCAAATTGTAGTATAAATAACATTATTACTTTGTACTAAAGGTGTTCTAGCAGTTTCATTTTGCATACATGCTTGCTTTTCTTCTGTTTGGTTGAATGGTTGGTTGGTTGGTTTTTTTCTTTGGTTGGTTTTAAGGCAAGGTAGCTCAAGCTATCCTCAAACTTGCTATGTAGCCAAGGATGACTTTGAACTACTATCTGTCCCTCTTTGTTTCCTAAGCATGCACCAACACACTTGGCATACTTGATTTTCTTACATGAAATCTCAATTTTCATTCTTTGCTTGTGGTTATTATAGGATATCAAGAGTGAGTTAAAAACGAAGCAGGATGCCCAGGTTGTTCTGTATAGACGTTATCGTCATGGTGACCTTCCTGACATCCAGATCCAGCACAGCAGTCTGATCACCCCCTTGCAGGCTTTGGCCCAGGTCTGTCAAGATACCATACTTTATGTATTAGAAGCTCTGTGTGTAATTTAGGGATCTACTGTGCCTAGAAGAAAAATGATCATACAGAAGTAATGATTTCCCTTAAATGGTACACATAAAGGCTGCCCTAATTCCCATTTCCTAGTTCTGTGATTTCTTGTCTTCTGAGGAGACCCTAACGTAGTTAACGAGAGTGGGCACTAACATTGAGTGCTCTGAAGTGAGCTTTAGGCTACAAGGAGCTCTTTAAAATCAGATTGACATTTATATTTCTTACCCAGTGTCAGAATGGAATAATGGGGGAAAATATCAGCGTACATAAATTTTGAAGAGCTTAATAAGCCATTTACATCACTGCCCTGTAGCCCTGGCTGTCCTGGAACTCACTCTGTAGACCAGGCTGGCCTCGAACTCAGAAATCCACCTGCCTCTGCCTCCCAAGTGGTGGGATTAAAGGCGTGCGCCACCACTGCCCGGCAGATCACTGTCTTGTATACTTTTTTTATTTAATCTAAATAATTCTGAATTGACAGTAATTTTTTAACTGTATTAGGCATGTACCCTTGCCAGGCTTCCTCCAGTGGAGACAGTTTATGTTACTATAGTAAAATATTGAGACCTTTATGTACATGCATCAAGGAATTAGAGACCTCATTCATTGCCCTTATTTCCCACATGTTCACATGTGGAAATTTGTCTATGCATAATCATGTAACTTTTCACAGGATTTCGTTATCATAAAGTGCCTTCACATCCTTATACCAGAGTCTCCAAATATTCTTATGCCATTGAAGTTATGATTAGATAAAGACTGGAGGTTACCAGTGCTTGGAATATATGGCCAAAGCTCCAGGTCCCTCTTAGGTGTCAGGCAGAATGAGACGCCTATCTTCCTCAGCTCTCCATTTCTCAGCTGTTCAGTGCCCCTGATGACTGACTCTTGTGCGTAGTGGACATCTGCTCTTCACTGTGTCCTGTTTAAACTAGAGGGCACTATCATGTATAATATTGTTGTCAGTTACAGGCTTAAGATTGTGTCAAAGCTCATCTCTTTTGTGCTTAGAAAACAAAATTGGTGCAATATTGTTTTAAAGTGGCAAGGCTGCATTTTTTTTCTTGTTCTGTTCTTTGAGGAGAGGTGTTCCAGTACTTTAATTATCCACTTCTAGTTCTATTACTTTATTTAACAAATGTTTGTTTATGGACTACCTGCTGTATGTATATGCCAGCTACTGCTTTAACTGCTAGGGTGCAGTGTTGGGTCATCCAGAAGAAGCTAAGCTTGCCTGTCTTCTCTGTCTCTTTCCCTCCCCCTCCCCCTCCCCCTCCCCCTCTCCATCTCCCTTCTCCCTCTCCCTCTCCCTTCTCCAGCGCCCGCGGGGGGGGGGGGCGGGGGGGGGGG
>NW_021604750.1:720769-722276 GCF_004785775.1 Grammomys surdaster | reverse complement strand
TTCTCGGAACCATGCCTGTAAGAAACAGCCAAAGGGAGCATGTACAGTGTCTGGCACAGGACCGACAGGCACTACCTACTGATGCTGAGGGATTTTTTTTTAAATTGGATTGATTAAAATTAATTAATTTTATACAATTTTTTTGGAGACATAGTCTCTCTTCATAGTCCTGAAATGCACCATATAAACCAGACTACCCTCAAATTCACAGAGATCCACCTACCTCTGCCTGCTGAAAGCTAGGATTAAAGGTGTGCGCCATTATATTCAGACTATATTCACATGAGTATTTAGAATTTTCCTACAAATGAAGGGATTTCTACATAGGTCTTAGGAATCAGTATGCAGCTAACAAACCGCTAACAACATGTTGAATGAAAGTAGCAGGTTATAAAGCAGTAGACAGTAGATGAAATGACACACAGCCTGGAAAAAATACATCCTTTTAATTATTTTATAAAATTTTGTATAGTAATATATTTTAAGTGTGTAACTTTGATGTTACTTTTATAAAACAGTACTTTTTCATTTTTATTCATGAATCTGTACCTTCACTACACAAGAATACATAGCTAGGAAATGTTCATGAAATGTTCACTGTGCAGATGTTACATACATGCATCAGGGATAGTGCTCCTATGGCCATGGAACTCTGTTTAAGTCATTGTTACAAGGTCTTTGCAAACATGGCACCAAACACATGACAGCTTCCTTGCTAAGTCTGTTCAAAACATGAAATACTAGAATCCTAGCTTCAACTTAGAAGGTGAGTTGTATGATTATGTACTCATCATAATCTATTTCAAGCCAAAAGTATTTGACTAAATTCTCTTGTGTAAGAGGCTGTTAAAACTTTGTAAACTGAATTTAGACATGTAATGGATATGTTTTTAATGGTTAGTATTTAAAGTAAAGCTCTAAAATAGTTCTGGTGACTTATAGCACCTTTACTTCAGATGTGATTTGTGTTTACTTTTTATTTTTAACAGAAAGACCCAATAATTGCAAAACAACTCTTCAGCAGCTTGTTTTCTGGGATTTTGAAAGAAATGAATAAATTTAAGACAACATCTGAAAAGAACATCATCACCCAAAATTTGCTCAAAGACTTCAACCGCTTCCTTAATACATCTTTCTTGTTCTTTCCACCCTTTGTCTCCTGCATCCAGGTAAAGGCCTACACACACTTCTTTTTGGTCACTGCTGCTCTGCTCTGACACCACATGCCTAATGCCATCACTTTGTTTCCCAAATTGAAACTTGAGAAACAAGGTGTTTAACAGTAAATGTATTATTTATGTTATCTCTTCTAAGTGGGCATGTGTAATTTATTTGTTTTTTGTTATTTTTGCTTCCCAAACCTACCCTTGTATATGACAATAATTTGAAATCAAATTTGTGTCTTGTAATTAACCAGTTTCTTTAGAGTTTTGAATAAACTGTATGTGTGTCTGTATATATGAATGAATGAATGAATGAATGAATGAATGAATGAATGAATGAATGA
>NW_021604750.1:708117-720759 GCF_004785775.1 Grammomys surdaster | reverse complement strand
TGAATGAATGAATGAATGAATGAATGAATGAATGAATGAATGAATGAGTGAGTGAGTGAGTGAGTGAGTGAGTGAGTGAGTGAGTGAGTGAGTGAATGTTTGCCTGTATATATGCCTGTACCAAATGTGTGCCTCACTGTGTTTCTTATTGAACCTGGGGCTCATTGACTTAGCAAGACTGTTTGGCAAGCAAGCTTCCTGATCCTCTCTGCCTCCCAGTGCTGGAATTAGGTGTGAACTCAGCAGTTTACACAGGTCCTAGTCATCTGAACTCGTCTTCCTGTTTGCATGGCTGAGAATTTAGCAACTGATCCATTTCCTGCAGCCCCAACCCTCTGTTTTCTTTGTTTTTCCTTCTGTAATATTCTTGGCTCTTTCCTGCCTTGAGGTGGTGATTGAGAATATGCCTAGCTTTGTTCTAAGTGACCACAGCCACAAATAGACAAAATTCATGCCACCCCAAACGTTTATTCTTCACAAGTGTCACTGACAAACAAAACAAAGAATAAACTCGGCATCGGGCTGTAGTTCTTGAGTGATATAGAACTCAAGTAGCCAGGCGGGTTATGTAAGTGGCCTCTTGATTGGGTCAGGCTATCATTTCACATACCTGGTCATGGGTTAAAAAAGGTTTCTCTGAGGAGAATCGGTTGCAACAGAGAATTCAGCATAGATATACTTTCAGTTATTGCTTAGCTACACTTACCAGATTGTCATATTTTAATGAATCTCTTCTGAGATAGCATGAAAACTCAGTGAGTAAAAGCACTTATCTCCAAACCTGATCACTGATCATTTGAATTTGATCCCCAGGATCCACATGATGGGGGAGATAATTGGCTCCTACAAATTGTCCTCTAATCTCTACATGAACTTATATGTTACACATTTGCCCATTTTTATATACATATACATACATACACATACACACACACACATACAATGAGTATAAATAAATATTTTTAAAATCTTTAAAGTGATTTTAGGAAGTAGAGAGCTGGTTCAGTAGTTAGTATTGCTTCCTGCTCTTCCAGAGGACCTGAGTTCAGTTACCAGCATCCGTGTTAGATGACTCACAACTGTCTGTAGCCACAGCTCTAGGAGATGTGACTTAGACTCATAAAGACACATATAGAAAAATAAGAATAAATCTTATTTCTTTCCATTTTTGTTGCTTTTGATAACAATTTTAAATAAGATTGAATTATGTCATTTCTTCCTTCCTTTTCTGCCCTATAGCCTGTCCCATACCCCCTCCATCTAATTGGAAATTAAAAGCTTCTTTTTCTTTGATTATTATTGCCAGATTACATATATAGTTTATGTATTTGTGTGCATAAATGTATCAGTACATTCTGCTTAGTCTGTTTTTATTGTTTATGTGTATATGGTTTCAGGGTTGATGACATAGTATTGGATAACCAATAAAGGAGATCATCTCTGGGAGCGGCTCACTCCCCTAGCCTTGCCCTCTCCCAGCAGTCATTAGTTACCTATAGTTCTTCAAATAGGAGGGAGAGCTCATGAACTTTAACCCCTTCCATATTAGCCTGTGTATTGATATTGCTGTTGTGTCATCTTTATGCAGCCATTTCTAGAAGAGACTATTTCACAGCAGGCTTCCTGGTATTCTGGCTACATAATCTTTATGTCCTTTCTTCAGGAATGTTCCTGAACCATGTAGGATTTGTGATATATGTTTATCAGTTGGTACTGGGTTTCCCCACCATCTATTGACTTCTGAATTGTGTCCAGTTGTGGTTTTCTATGATGGTCTCCATTTTCTGTAAAGAGAAGCTTCTTTCATGAGGGGTGGTAGCTATACTTATCTGTGGCTATCAGGATAAGATTTAGAATATAGTAGGGAATTATGCTTGACTAGCAAAGTGGCAGTAGTAGATCTTTTTTCTTTATTAATTTTTTTATTGGATGTTTCATTTATTTACATTTCATATGTTATCTGCTCTATTTCCCCACACACACCTCCTATCCCATCTCCCCTCCTCCTGCCCCCACCTACCTACCCACTCCTGCCTCCCTGCCCTCCATTTCCCCCACACTGGGGCATCCAGCCTTCATGGGACCAAGGACCTCCTCTCCCACCTATGCCCAACAAGGTGATCCTCCACTGCGTATAAAGCTAGAGCCATGGGTCTTCCCATGTGTGTTCCCAGGCTGGCAGTTTAGACCCTGGGAGCTCTGGTTGGTTTGTTGGTGCTCTCCTCATGGGGCTGCAAACCCCTTCAGCTCCTTCACTCCTCTCTCTAGCTGCTCCATTGGGAACCCAGTGATCAGTTTAATGGCTACCTTCGAGTATCCGCCTCTGTATATGTCAGGCTCTGGCAGAGCCTCTCAGGACACAGCTATATCAGGCTCCTGTCAGCATGCAATTCCTGGTATCCCCAACAGTGTCTGCATTTGGTGACTGCACATGGATGGATCCCTATGTGGGACAGTCTCCAGACAGCCCCTCCGTCAGTCTCTGCTCCACACTTTGTCTCCATATTTACTCCCACGAGTATTTTGTTACTCCTTCTAAGAAGGACTGAAGCACCCACACTTTGGTCTTCCTTCTTCATGAGATTCATGTGGTCTGTGAGTTGTATCCTGGGTACTGTGAGCTTTTGGGCTAATATCCAATTATCAGTGAGTGCATACCATGTGTGTTCTTTTGTGACTGGGTTACCTCACTCAGGATGATATTTTCAGGTTCCATCCATTTGCCTAAAAATTTCTTGAATTCATTGTTTTTATAGCTGAGTAATAATCCATTGTATAAATGTACCACATTTTCTGTATCCATTCCTCTGTTGAAGGACATCTGGGTTCTTTCCAGCTTCTGGCTATTATAAATAAAGCTGCTATGAACATAGTGGAACATATGTCCTTGTTATATGTTGGAGCATCTTTTGGGTATATGGCCAGGAGTGGTACAGCTGGGTCCTCAGGTAATGCTCTGTCCAAATTTCTGAGGAACCGCCAGACTGATTTCCAGAGTGGTTTTACCATCTTGCAATCATACCAACAATGGAGGAGTGTTCCTTTTTCTCCACATCCTTGCAAGCATCTGCTATCACCTGAGTTTTTGATCTTGGCCATTCTGACTGGTGTGAGGTGGAATCTCAGGGTTGTTTTGATTTGCATTTCTCTGATGACTAAAGATGTTGAACATTTCTTTAGGTGGATGTTTAGAGTTAGGAGCTTTTTGCATTTTGCTTTTCTTTGACTGTTGTGTCAATGTTTTCTATGGCATCTTCTGCACCTGAGACTCTTTTATCTCTTGTATTCTGTTGCTGATGCTTGCATCTATGACTCCTGATCTCTTTCCTAGGCTTTCTATCTCCAGTATAGTTTCCCATTTTGATTTTGTTATTGTTTCTATTTCCCTTTTTATGTCTTGGATGGTTTTGTTCAATTTCTTCACCTGATTAGTTGTGTTATCTTGTGATTCTTTAAGGGATTTTTGTGTTTCCTCTTTAAGGTCTTCTACCTGTTTACCTGTGTTCTCCTGTATTTCTTTGAGGGAGTTATTTATGTCTTTCTTAAAGTCCTCTATCATCATCATGAGAAGTGATTTTAAATCTGAATCTTGATTTTCCTATGTCATGGGGTATCCAGGACTTGCTATGGTGGGAGAACTGGGTTCTGTTGATACCAAGTAACCTTGGTTTCTGTTGCTTTTGTTCTTGTGCTTGCCTTTCGCCATCTGGTTATCTCTAATGCTACCTGCACTCACTGTCTCTGACTGGAGCCTGTCTCTCCTGTTATTGTTTGTGCCAGAACTCCCCAGAGTCTCTGTGATTCTGTGATCCTGAGCTCCTGGGTGGAAGAGCTCCTGGGAGTCAGGCTGTCTCTGGAATCCTGAAAACCTAGTGTGACCAAGCTCCTGAGATCTTGTGATCCTATGATCCTGTGTTCCTGGATGTGTTAGAGTTCCTGGGAGTCCAGCTTCCTCTGAGTGTTGTAGGATTGGGTGCAGAGCTATGATCCTGGGTGTGTTAGACCTCCTGGGAGTCTACCTTCCTCTGGGTGTTATGGGATTGGTAGCACCCAAGGTCTGCTCAGGGCACTGGCTCAGACCATAATGAACCCATGCCAATGGGTCAGGATATGGTTGTCTTCATGGGAGCAGACAGCTAGGAGTTTGCCCCAGCAGAAAGGACCAGGCAGAAGGTGTGGAAGGTGAGTGGTTTTCATGAAGGCAGAGTTTTGGTGGGTGATGGGGTCCTGAGTGAGCCGGGCTCCCAGCTGCTGCTCTGGAACCCAGCTGCTGCTCTGGAACTTCTGGTTGTGGGGAAGGGTTCTTAGGAACTGCTCTGAGTACAGCAGATCCTCTAGGATGGGTCCGGATTATGGAGTCTTCATGGGAGCAGACTAGCTAGAAGTCTACCCCAGCCTAGGTCTTTTTTTCTAATAGCTATGCCACATTGGAAATTTGCAATACCAGGCATGATTTTCCTCCTGATGAGTGAGCGAGCCTTAAATTTTATTTAGTAACTGTTGGGTATCAGCAACATACGAATATTTTCTATGCCTTAAGCATAGAAATTTATTGACTGAAATATAATTTTATTTGAGTTTTCTTTTTTGTACTATTCTCCCTTTGTAAGGATGACAGACATTTGATTGCTTTGAAGAATTAATAGTCTTCAGTTTTGAGCTTCAGTCTTGGCAGCCACATGGACATGCCTAGTATATGTGTTACCACATTGAGGGGAGCTTGAGACTTAGTTCTTAGGGTGCTCCATAAGTCCAGATGCACATGCAGAGATGCACATTTAAACACCAGTCTCTTTGGAATACCATCGCAGTGAACATACTTCTAGATAAGGAGTTGAGGTTATTTATTAGTTTGATGTTTATAGGTGATTGTAATAACTCATGAAGTCATCTTTTCAAATATCATTAAGTAAGTTATCCTCTTGATAGGAAACCTGTTTGCAGAGAATTATAGGCAAGTCAGTACACCCATTTTTTGGTAATTAAATATAAAATCTGTTCTTCAGCTGCTTCTTAACAACTAAAGCTAAATGCATAAATATTCTTTTAAATTGCAGTTGCTTAGATATATGAAAGAGGGTCTATATGGTTGAAAACTCTGCATCTTTAATTTCAACATTTTGTCGGTGTTTTTCTTGATGTAAATTAATGTTTGGATTGGAAATAAAGTAAAGGGTTGTTTTTTCCCTTTGCAGAAATTGAATGTTGCTAAGAATTTTGCTAATACAATTGCACAGACACCAGATACTTTTGTGATATCACTGCATACTGCTACTATAAGTCAAAGTTATTTTTCTTATTTTTAATAAAATGAAATAATCATTTATGATGATGTCATCCAAATCCTATATGCTAAACAACTATATGTGGTTTTATAGGAAATAAGTTGCCAACACCCAGACTTACTGACACTTGAACCAGCCACAGTTCGAGTGGCATGCCTGGCCAGTCTGCAGCAGCCTGTAGGTATCCGTCTTCTGGAAGAGGCCCTACTCCACCTGGTGCCCAAGGAACCACCCACCAAACGATTCCGGGGCAAGACTTGTTTGTCTCCCGACGTTCTCCGGTGGATGGAACTTGCTAAGTAAGTTTGGGGTGGACCATTCTTGGATGAACAGTAACTCAGTCAAAGTAGCACAGTACAAATTTGCTTTTATTTTATGAAAATATGAACTGGTAAGGAGGCTGGAGAGATGGCTCAGTGGTTAGAAGAACTTGATTTCAGAGAGGATTCAAGTTTGGGTTCCTAGTACCCATGTTGGACAGATCACAGCCACCCATAACTCCAGCTCCAGGGTATCCAGTACTCTTCTGGCCAACAGGCAGATAACACACAGGCACATACACACATAAAAAACTTTTAATGAGCTAATAAAAACATTTCAGGCTGAGATTTTTAGTCCATGTGTCAAGAATGGCCATGAAAAGGAATATTTTCCTTAAAGAAAAAACATTGAGTAACACTGTAATGCATAGTTTCTAATGGCTCCTGATAATTTTATTGCTTTGCCTAGAAATACAAATTATGCTTTGTAGTATACGGTTGTACATGTCTGATTCTTTTCCTTTGTTTTAGCATCGAAAGACCAGCCTAATCCTGAGAAGGATGTTAAGTCAGAATTCAGAGGGCCTTCAAGGTGCCTCAGGGGGTAAAGGCACTTGATACATGAACCTGGTGACTGTAGTTCAATCCCCAGATCCCACTTTTGAGAGAGAGAGCCAAGTCCTGACAGTTGTCTCCACATGCTACACAAACACACAAACACACACACAAAATAAATATGATAAAAGTTTTAAAACAGTTGGTCAGCTCTTACGTCTTTAGTCTCTAAGTGAGAGGATCAACTTCCTCACCTTTCACCGACATTATCAGTCAGTGTTTTAATTTGGACTGTGATTTTGTAAAGCACTATTTGAGGTACAGAAGAAGTGAAACAGATTAGACATTAATCACAGGGTAAAAACTAAGGGTCTCAATGTTGTAGCTTCATGAGTGGTACAGCACTTGCTTGGCATGTGTGAGTTCATAAGTTCTGTAAAGGTTCAAAAATCGCTGAAGAAGACCCCAGACTCAGATAGTATGCAAAGATAAAGACTGTTTATTCTGCAGAAATATCTATCATTGGGGAATCAAGCATTCTCCAAAATGCAACCTCACACAAAGTTTTGCAGGCCTTATAGGGAACCAAGGGAACTCTCTAGAAGGATTAGGTCATCTAAAATTTCATTGGTGGGGTGCTAGGGGCTCACAGGTGGTCAGTGGTCTGTCATTAACGCTCAAGTATGTGATGAAATCAGGCTGCCCAGCTCAGATGCCACCATTTGGAGATAAGGAGATAAGATATTTCCTCAATTTTTTGATTATCCCCAGGCAGTTCTTTGAGAGGGGGTTTTATGATCTTGTTTTGAATTTTATGGTCTGTCCCTGGAGCTGGTGTCCTATGGCCTAGTTTCTGGGACTTAGGGTCTGTTCATGGAGCTGGTACCTTGCAGTCTGTTTTGAAGTATGAGTCACAGGACAGAGGAAGGACTAGATAAGGATTTATCTCCATTGCAGAACCTGGTATGCTTGAGTTCCTTGCTTCCACTTCAATCCCCAGTAATAGGTAGGCAGGCGGGGGTGGGGGGGGGTGGAAGATGAAAAGTAGGTAGTTTGATGAGTAGATTGATAGATATAGAATATATAACTTTACAAGCTTAAATTTGACACATTTGTTTCTAACTTTATTAAATACTTTAGTCTTTTCTTGTATTATGATCATCCTTTTGATGAAGTTCTAATAAACATCTAGGTACCTGAGAAACAGGGCAGGTTATGTACGAGGATTTCTTTTTGTTCTTATACATAATATCTCTCTCCATTTTCAACTTCTGACTATGAGCTGCTGCTGTTCAACACCCATGTACCCACCCCTACCTCTGACCCTTGATCTCTAGAATCTGGGCTGTAACAGAACCATATATATTCAGTTTGACCTAGTTTAGATTTAGTGGGTTCATGATTCATACAGGTTCTGTACAATTTGCTGTTCATTGACTTTTCTCCCTTTCCTTGGTACTTGGTAAAAAACCCAAGACCCTATAAAGAAATTAGGCAAACACTTTTCCACTAAATTAAAGCCTGAGCTTTAATTTCCACCTCTTCCCTCCACACCCATCCCCACGCCTGTGGAGACAAGGTCTTGTTCATACTGGCCTTAAGTTTACTCTATAACCCTAAGCCAGCCTTGGACTTGCAACCCTCCTGCCTCAACCCCCTGAGAACTGAGATTACAAGCATTTACCAACTTTCCCAAGCAAAGCTTGTTTGACTAATAAGAGATTCAGTATCAGAAAGTAAACCAGAAAGCAGGAGGAGGAGGGAGGAAGAAGTTCTTGTATGTTTGGTCTGGTAACTATAGTCAGGAAAAGGTGGCATATAGGTTTGGATTTGAAAAAAAAACTTGCAAGAAGAAGGAAACAAAACTTTAAAAACACTAACTTGAGAATTTCATAGTGATTAAATCTTGTTTATAAGTTTGCTATGTAGCCCAGGTTTACATAGAACTCATTATCTGGGCCTCACCTTTCTGGTGTTGATTACAGACAAGCACCACTATGCTGGACAAGCCAGATTTTTATTGAGATGAAAAGATGAGTGAGGGCTCTAAAAGTATTAAGGCTATAAGGAAAATTTTGGTGTCTAAAGTAGAGTCCCTAGACTATAGACTAAAACATGGACAGGGTAAGAGGTATTACTTGCTTCTGGCTTTTCTTTGGGGCTAGACAGAAACTCCAGATAGACCACTCGCAGAAGCCTTATTATACATTATCAGCTTTTCATACTTACAGGTTTACTTTTTAGACAGGGTCTCATACTGCAGTGTAGCCTGCTCTTAAATTAGTGATCCACTTACCACCCAGCTTTCTAGATTTTGTGCTCAAATGCACATTAAAACAACTTGGGCGCCAGGCAGTGGTGGCGCACGCCTTTAATCCCAGCACTTGGGGGGCAGAGGCAGGCGGATTTCTGAGTTTGAGGCCAGCCTGGTCTACAGAGTCAGTTCCAGGACAGTCCGGGCTACACAGAGAAACCCTGTCTCAAACAAAACAAAACAAAACAAAAAAAAGCAAAAAAAACCAACTTGGGCTTTGGGGTTAGTTAAAGAAGTAAAACTTACAAGGAAATTTCAGAATCATTAAATTGTATATTTCCAACAAAATACTACTTTTATGTCATCTGTGTGACATCTTCATTCAACATTAATGAAAATTTATGTATACTTTATACTTTAATGAAATTTATTTATACTTTATTTGGTGATCTGAACTTTTTTTTTTCAGACTCTATCGATCAATTGGGGAGTATGATGTCCTCCGTGGCATTTTTAGCAGTGAGTTAGGAACAAAGCATGACACTCAGAATGCACTATTAGCAGAAGCCAGAAGTGATTATTTTCAAGCTGCTAAGTTGTATAATGAGGTAAAATCAATCTCTGGCAAATATATCAGTTGCTTAACCACCTTGGCTCTGTACATGTAAAAAAGAACTGTTAGCTTTGGTGTTAAACGTGTCTTTGTAATAACCGCTTGTGACATGATTATTACTGTATCTTGTTTTGTAATAACTGCTTGTGACATAATTGTTACTGTATCTTGCACTTTTTAAGGCAACATTGAAAGAAGACAAAGCATTTCATAAGTTCCAAGTATTTCTATGATTGCTGTTATATTTACAATTTCTGTTTTAGTTTGATATATTTCTCTTAGAAAAAATATGATAAAATAAAATAGACTTTGATTATGACTATAAGTTGGTTTTGTAAGTTTTTCACTACAAGTTGACAAAAGATAGTAAGTGTCAAACTTTAAGATCTGTAGCCTATGAGACTATTAAGTGAGAGATCTCAACTTTGAAACCTATAGTAGTCTATAAATCTCCTTAGCTTTGCTTTTCCAAAGAACTTGTTAAGTAATAAATAATGCATAGTCTTAAAGCAAATTTTGCATCATTTGATTACTTTTTGGTAAATTTCCTAGGGAGAAGACTTTCTTCTCATTGGGGTCTTTTTTGTTTAGCTTGGTTTGTTTTTTTACTAACTACAAAGGTCTAACTTTGTAGTCCTGGCTGTGCTAGAACTCACAGAGATCTGCTTACCTCTACCTCCTGAGTTCTAGGATTAAAGGTGCATTCCACCGTGCCCAGCCTCATTTGTTACTATAAGAGTCCTTTTTGTTTTATTTTGTTTTGCTTTGTTTATGGAATTATTCATTTTATGTATATGAATACACCATCGATGTCTTCAGACACACCAGAAGAGGGCATCAGATTTCGTTACAGATGGTTGTGAGCCACTATGTGGTTGCTGGGAATTGAACTCAGGACCTCTGGAAGAGCAGTCAGTGCTCTTAACCACTAGCCATCTCTTCAGCCCCCTTGTTTGTTTGTTTGTTTGTTTGTTTGTTTGTTTTTCTTCCATTCACTGTATTTTGGTTATTAATCCCATTTCTCTCATTTTGCCACAAATCTGAAGTGATTATCTTTAGTATACGTGCTATAGTAACTCCTTTTAAAACATGTATTTGCATCTATGTTATTTCAACTCCATAAAATAATCCTAACTTTTTTTTCCTGCAGGCTTTAAATAAACTGGAGTGGGTGGATGGTGAACCCACAGAAGCTGAGAAGGAGTTTTGGGAGCTGGCATCCCTTGATTGTTACAATAACCTCTCTGAATGGAAAGGACTTGAGTACTGTTCTACAGCCAATATAAGCAGTGAGAACTCTCTTGACCTAAGTAAATTGTGGAGTGAACCATTTTACCAGGTGTGTAGAATTATTTTTCAGTAGCTGAAATAAATGTTTTAAATGGTCATGTGTTTCCCAGTTAATAAAACTAAAATTTCCCAAGATTGAGATATTAGTTTCAAGCATGTCAGTATTCAAACTCTCTATGGTGTTAAGTTTCACATCACTGTTTCGCTATCTCAAAATAAGTGGAATGTGTTTTACAGTAGGTATTTGCCTCTATACTATGACTACATGTGAGAACATTTCCTGTTGTTGTTGTGCTACTAAGAAGACCACCAAAAGAGACTATTACAACTCCTTCTGCACCCATGCTGCTACTTTCCTGGGCTTTAATCCTCAATTTGTGTGCAGGATCCACAGAGTCTTTCAACTTCAAGTAGATCACATTCTTCTATAGCACAATCTATGTATTTTGTAATTAGTAAGTAATCCACATTTGCTAGGAACCATCTAGGAGAAGCTAAAAAACTAGCAGGTGATCTTCCTGAGATGATCCCACCATAGACTATAAAGGCATCATGGATTTGCTGTTCTAGGCAATGCCAAAGGGATTACATTTGAGAAAAGATTTCTGCTATTAATATGTTTTTCCTGTTACTATTAAATATATGTAACAATCTCTAGGTATTACCCCAACCTTTTGAGCAGATCTGCAGAACAGTGAAGATGTTCTGTCTTGTAGTGATGCTATATAGACAAATAGATGATTTCTTAATTCTTAATGTTGTTTCTATAAAAGTTCCTAAAATAATACTAGTAATTATTAAGCCCTTTATAGTAGGACTGCTATTAAATCCTCTCTGATATTAAAACTCCAATGAGAACTTTGCTTGTCTTTAAGTGTCATTAATTAATTGCTTCTGAGATAGAAAGCAGGTATTTACAACTTAGAACACATTCCAAGAGTTTATAAAACAATTAATCAAAGGTTATAAAAGGGGAACTAGCAGTCTATTATAGGTGCAAAGACAGAAGATAAAAAATTGACTAGGTTTATCTATACGAAACTTCAATGATAACTTAGTCACAGAAATTATGGCTTTGACCCTGTCAAGCTAGTAACAGATAATGAATGCATTATGAATGACATGTGTGTATGTGAATGCATATGTAAACTTCTCTGTTGTAAACTTCTTAATTCACTTTATGGTTTGAATTTATGTTTTAACTTTTAGTGAACTTTTATAAAAAATAAGGTTGCTTGGAAAAATCATGTGATCTATTCCCCTGGAAATCGTTCAAAAAACTAAGAAAGAATACGTTGCAGAGGATTATCACATCAGGGCAGGAGAAAGCAAGATTAGAAGGAGGACAACAGAGTAGCCTAACTTAGAAATTAAGAGACCAATACACAGAATGCAAAGAGAAAGAGGGACAAAGAAGAAGCTTCAGAGAGAGCAGAAAGAACAGGCAGGCTTCCTTCCTACCATGGGACAGAACAGGTCTTTTCTTAACTGGAAGGTAACTTAGTCTTAAAAAAGGACAAAGCTTTTTTCTTACAGACTTGGGTTTAATTCATTTAGCAATAAAAGGGTAGACACTTTTTCTTTCTCATTGCAATAAAGATTGTAGCTCATTTTTTATCCAGAATGAGTGAGTTCTTTCTGCACTGTCACTTGTTCTTTTGCTTCATACACAAATATAAGTATGGACGTGTGTGTGGAAGTATGTAATTATGAGGTAAGTATATAGCTGGCTCAGTTTGTTTGCATGGAGGTATATGAATATGTATGTATGAATTTATGTGAATTTATGCATATTTGTTGTATGAAAGTTTTTCCTTCTGCATGACTCTCTTCTCCTGGTTCAGTAAAAGTTTATTGCCCCAAACCTCCCTCCAGCCTGATAAAGTATATGAGCTGTAACATTACTCCAAAGAGTAATACAAACTAATTGCATTCACCCATATTGGCTTTTAAGTCAAGAGTTGACTGTTGCTGTTCTGCAGGAGATGTATCTGCCGTATGTGATCCGCAGCAAACTGAAGCTCTTGCTTCAAGGAGAAGGCAACCAGTCTCTGCTGACATTTGTGGATGAAGCCATGCACAAGGAGCTGCAGCAGATGGTCCTGGAGCTGCAGTACAGTCAAGAGCTGAGTCTTCTTTACATCTTGCAGGATGATATTGACAGAGCCACATACTACATTAAAAATGGCATTCAGAGTTTCATGCAAGTAAGGCAGAAAGATCTGTATGATGTACACTGTTTTTATAACAGTTTTAAGTGTTTTACTTTAGATTACTTTACTCTCTTTGTCTCTTCCCCCCTCACATACATGCACATTTCCTCTCCCTCTCCCCCTCCCTCTCCCTCTCCCTCTCCCTCTCCCTCTCTCTCCCCCTCTCCCTCTC
>NW_021604750.1:700359-707717 GCF_004785775.1 Grammomys surdaster | reverse complement strand
CCCCTCTCTTTCACACCTACTACCACCACCATCACCACTACTACCACCAAGCAGAAACTTCTATGTACTCTCATATAGTACCTGTTCTTTCTTTGGATTCTTCTAATAGTGTTCTTCATCCTTTGTCTCAATCTTTTTTTTTCCCCACTGTTGTAAACGTTCTACTTTTTGTTATTTCTTTAGTTTAATCTTTCTCACACTGTGCAATGTATAATTTTCTCTGTGGAATAGTTGTATAGATGTTTACTTGATTTATGAACAAATGCATAGACTGATCCAGTCTCTCTGGGTGGCCTCAATGCAGTATTACGTCTCAAGAGTATTAGAGAACTACTCATTGTATTAGAGAATACAAAATATTTTTCAGATGGTCATACCAGAAAGGTTAATACTTGTTTTAAAATGTGTTCCATTTACTCTGAAAGAACTTGTTAAAAGTAATGTAAGGTTTAACACTGCAGAATTTGACTGAGAAATCAGATCACATGCCCTATTCATTTTTTACCCTTTCTTCTTCTTTGTTTTCATAGTTGTGGGTTGGACTGAATGACTAAGAGTCCACCAACATTAACTATAGAAGCATAGGCATTTATTGTTTGTTTGTTTTTTTATCGTTTTAAAGTAAATTAGTAAACTGACTAGAAAGGCTAGAGAGATGGCTCAGTGGAGAAGGTACATATTAACACAGGGACCCAGATCAGATCCCCAGGAGCCATGTAAAACTAGACATAGGCACAGTATTTGTAACTGCAGCTTGCTTTTGATGAAGATGGAGCATCACTAGCAGCTCACTCCATGTGCTGGTTAGAGGGAATCTCGATGGAGGAATTTGCCCCCATCAGATTGGTCTTGGGCATATCTGTGGGGCATTTTCTTAATTGGTGATTGTTGTGGGAAGGCCTAGCCTACCAGCTGGTACCAGCCTGGGCAGATGGTTCCCAGTTGTTTAAGACAGCAAGCTGAATCAGGGGGATTCAATTCCCAGCACCCACTGGCAACTCACAACTGTCTGTAACTCCAGTTCCAGGGGATCTGACACCCTCATATAGATATATATGCAAGCAAAACACAAATGCACATAAAAAATAAAAAAGAAATCATTAACAAAAAAGAGAAAGAAAGCTAAATGTACTATGGGAAGCAAGCCACTAAGCAGTATTTATTCTTCTGTGGTCTCTGCCTCAGTTCCTGCCTCTAAGTACCTGCTTTGAGTTCCTTGGCTTCCTTTGGTGATAAAACTGTAACCTGTAAAACAGGTAAATCATTCCCTCCCCAAGTTGTTTTTGGGTGTGGTATTTTAGTGTGACAGCATAGGAGCAAACTAGGACAGTTCCCCAACCTGGTGTGTACAACAGTCAACAAGAGAGGAGGGAGAAGACTGACACCCAAGGTTGTCCTCTGACCTCTACACTTGTACCTGGCATGTATCCACACTCACTTACACACACTAAGATAAATTTTTAAAAACCTGGCTTCTGTGGTTCATAATTTTGCATTATAAGATACTATGACTTTTAAAATTTAATGCAGATTAGGAACATAACTTGTGAACTCACTTTCCTACCATGTAAATAGGCCTGGAGTGGGTCCTTACTAAGAAAATAGGTCATAGATGACAGAACAAGGACTATGATAGCCAGATTGCACTGATCTTACTGATAATGTTAAATTAATAATTGTTTCCAAGGCATAATTGTTAAGTACTCTGAAGTACACTGAATGTCTTACATTTATAGGGTAGTGGCTATATCATGCTTTTTAAAACTACATTCCAAGTTGTAAGTAGTATAACAAGCCTGACTTCCTTTTTTCTAGAATTATTCTAGTATTGATGTCCTCTTGTATAGAAGTAGACTCGCCAAATTACAATCTGTACAGACTTTAGCAGAAATCGAGGAGTTCCTCAATTTTATACGTAAACATGGTAAGTTTTTAACTTATTATTTTTTTCCTTTCTAATTGTGGAGGGGTTTTTTGAAGCTTGAAATTTTGCTTACTGAAGCCAAACTTAATGTGTAAGGTGAAAACTGCCTTGGATGTGTTCTAAAATTGCACTTTTTGACATCACTAGTTTAAGTATTTAAGACAGTCCAGCACCACTGTTCTGGGTACTGCAGATAAGCCAGACAAAGTTCTGACATCTGGAAATGCTCAGAGAGTGATTCCAGGGATGGGCCTGTAGGCTCCTTAAGGAGGAGTCCAAGTGCACTGTGTAAAAGAAGGGCTTGTAGAGCTCTCCCCAGAAGATTACTACATGATAGAGCCCTTACTATCCAGAATGGGATGGAGTGGTGAATCTGAAGAGATAGTCTGGAGTAGCTGGAAGGTTTAGACAATAGTAGATCATGTAGGTTTTATTCTGGTTCCTTTGAATAACCAACCATTCAATAGTCTAAGAGAGAACATTTTTCTAAAAGTGAAATGTCTTCATTCTAAATCTGTTTCAATTTTTTTTTTTGAATAGTCAAAAAAATTGTTTTTCATAGCTTGGTCATTGTTTCCTTTTTAAAATTTAGAGATGTATTTTTCGGCTATTTCTACAACTAGCTAGTTGTTAGTCTTTTCTTTTTCTATAATATCTTTTTTTTTTAATTTTTTCATACAAAATACATGGATCCCAGTTACCACTCCAACTCCTCCCAGATCCTTCCCCTTCCTACCCACCCAACAGTACACCCTTTCTTTTTATCTATTTATAAAAGAAATAAGCAACAATAAAAAATAAAACAGAATTTTAAAAGAAAAAATATACACCCACTAAAAATACTTAGAAACCATAAGACATAAAATGGACAAACAAGCCGGGCAGTGGTGGTGCACGCCTTTAATCGCCTCACTTGGGAGGCAGAGGCAGGCGGATTTCTGAGTTCGAGGCCAGCCTGGTCTACAGAGTGAGTTCCAGGACAGCCAGGGCTATACAGAGAAACCCTGTCTCTAAAAACCAAAAAAAAAAAAAAAAAAAAAAAAAGCGCAAACAAAGCAGTATGAGACAAAAAGGCTAAAAAAAAAATAGAATCAAGTTAATTCTGTCTTGGCCCTCTACTGCTGGCATTGGAACTAATCCTGAAGTGTGGTTGATATACCTAGTGACATTCCATTGGCAATAACTAATTTTTCCTTTTCGAGCAGTTGTCAATTACATGTAGCTTATATCTGGATGTTAGCTGTTAAGTCTTTGATAAGCAGACTACAATTGTATCACTACAGAGGAACTAGGGGAGGGAAGGATTGCCCTAGGTAGGGGAAATAGAATATATAGTTATGGGTAGATGGAGGTTAGGGGCACACAGACTGGAATGAGAAGTCAGGCAGGGAGGGGAAGGTCAGAGGGGAGTAAGGAGGAAACTAACACTAAGTCCTAATTGAAGAGTTGAATGGAAACCTAATACCTAAAAGGTTCTTAAAACAATATGAATGAAATCTAAATGCAATTATCAAATAATGGGGAAGACAGTGCCCCAACTGTATTTCTTTTGGCACCAAGTGCTAGGAATGGGTGGCATCCTGTGCTAGGAATGGGTTACATCCTGTGCTAGGAATGGGTTACATCCAGTGCTAGGAATGGGTGGCATCCAGTGCTAGGAATTGGTTGCATTCAGTGCTAGGAATGGGTGGCATCCAGTGCTAGGAATGGGTGGCATCCAGTGCTAGGAATGGGTTGCATCCAGTGCTAGGAATGGGTTGCATCCTGTGCTAGGAATGGGTTGCATCCAGTGCTAGGAATGGGTGGCATCCAGTGCTAGGAATGGGTTGCATCCAGTGCTAGGAATGGGTGGCATCCAGTGCTAGGAATGGGTGGCATCCAGTGCTAGGAATGGGTGGCATCCAGTGCTAGGAATGGGTTTCATCCAGTGCTAGGAATGGGTTGCATCCAGTGCTAGGAATGGGTTGCATCCTGTGCTAGGAATGGGTTGCATCCTGTGCTAGGAATGGGTTACATCCAGTGCTAGGAATGGGTTGCATCCAGTGCTAGGAATGGGTTGCATCCAATTGAGTCATTGACTAAAGGGGCCTCATGGAAATCACGAAACATCTCAGGTTATTGCTAAGGCCATTAGTTGGTTTCTATAAACTTATAAAGGCAACACTTATATATCTCATTAAATGGAGAGAAGTCAGGCTGGTACCTAGAGCTTTCCTTCACCCCTACTATAGTGTTGATGGTATTGCAAAGTACTCTGAAGAAAAGAAAGGTACCTACCAACCCAACTACAAACATATTACAAACCTACAACAATGAGAGATAATTTGTGAGAGATAATGATACAATAATGGCACAGACATCATGGGAGTAACCAGCCCACTCTCTGACAGGTTTTATGGCCCACTCCATGAGATGGAAGCCATGTCTAACATTGTTTGGTGAGCATATACTTGAGACTAGATAGGGCGTGGGTCTAGGGGAAAACTAAATACTACTATTCTGTTAAAAGAATCCAAGAACACATCAAAATGACCATTGACCATGATCAAGTAGACTTCATCCCAGGGATGCAGGGATGGTTCAATATACAGAAATCCATCAACATAATCCACTATATAAACAGACTCAAAAGAAAAAAAACCCATATAATCATCTCATTAGATGCTGAGAAAGCATTTCACAAAATTCAGCATCCCTTTATTTGCAGATGATAAGATAGTATACTTAACTGACTGAAAAAATTCTACCAGAGAACTAAACCTGATAAACAACTTCAGCAAAGTGGCTGGATATAAAATTAACTCAAACAAATCAGTAGCCTTCCTCTACTCAAAGGATAAACAGTCTGAGAAAGAAATTAGGGAAATGATACCCTTCACAATAGTCACAAATATAAAATACCTTGGTGTAAATCTAACCAAGCAAGTGAAAGATCTGTATGACAAGAACTTCAAGTCTCTGAAGAAAGAAATTGAAGAAGATATAGATACCCTGAAGTGATGGTGTTTATATTACATTTTGTATACTGACATGTATTCCTTATGTGAAGGAATGAAAAAGGTATCTGGGTTGTTTGTTTGTTGTTTGATTTTAATTTGCTAGGTTTTTTTTTTAACTTGTTTTATTTTTAATTCTTAAATAAGAAATTGAGTTAGGTTTCTATTTACAAATGCTGGCTCTGTTCTGTAAATTCTTCTTATCATTCAGCTGTAGATATGATCAGTCTCTAATATTATTTTTAGGTGACTTATCATCTCTGGGTCCCTTAAAGAAACTTCTAAAAACCTGGACCAGCAGATACCCAGATGCTGTGACAGACCCAATGCACATCTGGGATGACATCATCACAAATCGGTAATATATGCTCTTATTGAGCAAAATGAGTGTTCTTTTCCAGAATTGCCAGCATGGAGATTCTTTGAGACCAAGGCTTATGAAAATATGCCTAGCCTACCTCTCTCATGCTTATCACCTATCTAAGCTGTTCTAACAAATCCTCATGGCTGCAGTGCCTCCTTCAGTCCCACATTTTTTCTAAGGGGTCATTGCTTTCCACTAGCATTGGCTGTAATGGAGGCAGTCCTGTATCTCCTTCTTTTTTACAGTAGACAGGAAAGAAGACTGCTGTGTAGTTATTCTTAATTGCTCTGTTTTTAAAACTTATGTTTTTAACTGTTGCCCTTTTGCTTCATAGTTCCCAAATATAGTTGTCTTTAGTTCCCAGTTCTACGTTCATGTTCCTTTTTTCTTTTAATTTATTTACTTGTTCACTTTACATTCTGATTGCAGCCTGCCTTTCCTCCAAGTACCCCCTCACATAGCCCCTCCCCTTCCTCTGTGATGAGGGGGAGGGTGGCCCTGTCCAGACCTCACCTTGTATTGTCTAGAGGGTGATACTCACCCATTACTCAGGAAAGGGGCCATGGAATTAGAGGTTGTTAATTATTTGTGAACTATCCATAGCAAACAGTACTCAGGGACTCCAACCCCAGTATCATGTTCTGTATTCGTCTATTACCAATTTTTTTCATTTTATTTTTTATTTTGGGAAATGTTCTTATTTGTGGAAAAATTGCAAGAAATGTAGAATTCTCATGTGTACCCTTTTACCAGGTTCCCCCATTTTGTTTGAACATTTTTGACATTTTATTATATAAGCACATAAACCTTGTTCGTTCTGTTTCTCCCATGCTTATACTTACTTCCTGATTGACCTGCACATGAGTAGCCCTCCTCATGTGCTCTTATTTTTTACATGTCTATCCCTTTCTTCTTGTCTGGAACCTGCTGTCCAGTTGCAGTTTTCAGCTGTCCCATCAGTATCCTTTGAAGCACCGTAGTGCTTTCTACACTAGATCTCCCTGTAGGATCAGATCTAGTCCAGAATTACTGGCTGTATTTTGTTTTATTACTTTAGTCTTCTTCATTCTGCAGCAGCCCTGCGTCGTCCTGCTGTGTGTCAGATGATGCTGACAGTGTGAATTGTTACTCCATTTAAGGTTGTCTAGTGTCCCCATGATGAGCCTAGGTGATCCATCCTACCATAAGACAGGCCTCAGGATCTTGTGCTATTTTCACCTTTTTTCTTCTTTTTTGGAACCAGTAAGAAACTCGTGGGAGACAGTCTGAGGTGCAGACGCCCTGTGTCCTGCACGGCTCCCCTCTCTTGAGGCTGTGTCTGCTCATCTCACCTGGATAGCTGGAAAATTATCTCTTGTTATGACCTTGTTCCATCAATTTAAGTCTTACAGTAAGGCACAGACATCCCCTCCCTACTTTTTTTGTATCCTTTACGTTTTTCAGTATGCTTTGGAAATATGCATAGAATGTCTGTTAATTCCTTGCAACTTCAAACTTTGTTTAGGGATTAAGCCAGTTGATGAAGGTGCAGGCATTCTAAGAGTGAAAATAGAAAATACCTCAAGTTGAGGGAGGTGACAAATACCATACATTTGTATTCAGTCTCCAGTGAGACCTTGCTGTGACTTGATCCTCATCTGTCGCTTGTGTCATAATCCCAAACTGTAATAGACATAGACAACTACTTATTGTTTGTCTCACTCCCTCAGCTGCTGAAGCAGGGATTGTCAGACTCTATTGATTGTGGAATTGCCGATTTTTCCCTTTGGTTTTAAATTTTCCTGTTACTATTATGAGATAACCTGACAAAACAATTTAAGGAGGATGAGTTTATTTCTACTCACAGTTCAAGGATGTAGTCCACCATCACTTGGAAGTCATGGCAATGAGACCTTGAACCAGCTGGTTATTACTTTATTCAGAAAAACAGCAGAAGGTAGAGAATGATGAATGCTGATTGTGAACTGGCTTTTCTCCTTTTTATTTAGGACCCCAGCCCGAGGAAATGTAGATAATCCCTCATAGGCATGCCCAGGGGTAACCTAATCTAGATATTCCCTCACAGGCATGCCCA
>NW_021604750.1:693254-700349 GCF_004785775.1 Grammomys surdaster | reverse complement strand
ATGCCCAGGGGTAACCTAATCTAGATATTCCCTCACAGGCATGCCCATAGGGTGACCTAATCTAGATATCCCTCACAGGCTTGCTCGATTCCTATGTGATTCTAGATCCTGTCAAATTGATGTTATCTATCACACTGATAGGTGTTACTACTTCCTGATGAAATGCTTCTTTTATCAATGAAAAGTAACTGTAGACCTCTGTCCCCCATGTGCTGGAGTTAACAGTGTGTGCTACCATGCCTAAAGACCTCAGATTCTAAGGCAGTTGTGAGCTGTCCAACCTGGATGCAGACAACTGAGCTAAGTTCCCATGAAAAGTAGTTTGTGCTCTCAACTACAGAGTTTCCTCTCCAGCCCAATTATGTGTATTTTCTTGATGTCTTGGATCATGTTTGAAATGATTATTCTGACTCATGTCTGTTGACTCTCTTCCACTGACAACCCTTTTACTTTCCTCACTCTTTTTTTTTTTTTAATAAATTTTGTGTTTTATCTTGGCTTTATGAATCTTTATGAATCTTTATGAATCTTATGTGTTCTCTGGCTTTTGTATGATTATTTGACATTGAGATTCGAGACCAAGGAGGCTCTGCCTTGTTCATGGTCCAGCCTTCCATACATGATTCTGCTTCCATCCTTCACCTGTATGCTTGCGTATGGAGTTCTGTGCACAGCTCTTACAGATCCTTCTATGGTCATACTCCATCAGGAGCCCTTTCAATCTTCATGTGCCTGAGTTCCTTTCTGTGGTCGTCTGGACAACATCACAGGCCCTAGCACCTCCACATTGCCCCATGGCACCAGGCATTCATATGGCAAAGTAAAAAAGAACAAAACAAGAAAAAGCAAGAAAGTCATTCTAGTGTCAGAACTTTCTCCCTAGTTTTAATTCCCTGCATGTGCAGGCTGCAACTTTTAATTATTTTCCATTCTCAGGAATTTTATTTGGCATTGTTCACAGAGGTAGGCTTCAAGGGGCTCATAGTGCCATCCCAAAATCAAAACTGTTACTTTTGGGAAAGGCAGTTAGTTCTCTTTCAGGCCCTGTGCTCCCCAGGATGGTAAAACTCCTACATGTCTGTCCCCTCTGATATGGAAATTGGATTAATTTCTCATTACATAGGAGAGCTCATCTCATGTGTGCATATTCTTCCCTATCCGATCTGTGATCAAGTACCCATTTTGCAACACTTGTTGCTTATCTATAATTGTTTTAAATGTGATTTAAAGCAGTGAAAGATTAAAAACAGTAGTAGCTTTTGGGGAAGAAGGGCAGGATGAGCTGCTTGGGGCCAGGAGTCCTGCGTAGTGTGACAAGAATAGAAGCAGGTCCATGGTGGGAAAGGCTGGTGTCTTGGTTTCCAGAAAAGGAGGGAAATTGTAGGTAGGTAAGTGGCACACTAGTTTATCTGACTATAATGTCTCTAAGAAATTACAGACAGCTGTTGTCCTGGTACATACCTGTACTCCTAGTTATTTAAGCAACTGAAATGGAAAGGGTACTTCAGCTTACAAGTTTGAGACCAGTTTGAATATTATAACAAGATCCTCATCTCCCCCAGAAATGACAGGAAGAAGGAGGAGTAGAAAGAAGAAGAAAAGGGAAAATGTTAGACCCTAGATGAACAGCTGGAAGTTACTTGATTGTTGATTAGGGAAAAACTTTGTATGTTACATCTTTGTATGTTTCTCTTTGCTAGTACTACAGATAGTAATGGGAAATATGTCACTTAAACATTGCATAGATGTAAATTACAACTATAATGTATATATATGTGTGTGTAAGTTTATATATAATCTTTCATTTATATGTATTTGTATGAAATTGTATTTAAATCACAATTTATATACACAGTAGCCTATACCTATAATCCGAACACTCATGAGGCAGAAGCAATAAGATCTTTGTAAATTTGGTTACAGCCTACTCTACATATCAAGTTCAAGACCAGCCAAGGCTTCATATTGAAAAAGAATTATTTCTATTTGAGTGTTAAAAAAAAAACCCGCAGGAATAGAGAATAATTAAAAAGATACAGGCTGCATGTGCAAGGAAATCAAACTTGGGACATAAGCAGTTTCAAAATGTTTCAGTTCTTTCCGTTTTTTCAGGCAGAATTTCACTGTGTAACACAGTTACTGAGGACTCACTGTACACCAGGCTGGTCTAAGATTTGAACTGATTCTCCTGCCTCCCTTTCCTCATTTGAGATTATAGATATGTACCGCCATGTCCAGACTCATCAGTGATTGTTTATAACCTCTTTGTTACTTTACATTTTTGCCTCTGGGAATATGCCCTTAGATTGTAGATACAATGACATAAATGGCTTTTGAGCTAAGACATTGTGTGCTACCCATTTAGAGAGAAACATTTAAATTAAATGCTTCATTTTAGGGCACTGAATAAAATCTAAAAAGGTTTGTTGGACTATAGTAATCTTTCAAGCATGTATTTATTAAATGGGAAGAAATCCAACCCCTTCTGTGTATATTTATATTGTAAGACAAGTGAAACCTTAATACCTGTCCAGTTCTGTGATGTGTTGCTGCAGTCTCCTCTCAGATATCAGGTAGCTTTCATGACTCTGACATTGCAGCTTATTTCTTATTGTTTTCTGTAGCTGCTTCTTTCTCAGTAAAATAGAGGAGAGACTGACTACTCCTTCAGGAGATCACAGTATGAGTGTGGATGAGGATGAAGATTCCATTGACAGGGAAGTGTACGAGCCAAAGGAAGACGTTCGCTGCATGCTTCAGAGCTGCAGATTCACCATGAAAATGAAAATGATAGAAAGCGCCTGGAAGCAGGTATGTTCCCTTTCTGTGCTCTTCTGTGGCTCCTTGGTAGCTCCATGAACTATTTTCTTAACTTTCCTCTAAAAAAATGAACTTTAAAAATAATTAGTTGATCTTATTCTCTGTATAAGGAAGTAATTTTGGAAGCAAGGATATATATAGCTCAGTGGTAGAACTCTAACCTACTAACAAGGCCCTGGGTTCTGTATCCTACAGTTGGAAAATAAATAAGTTTGAAGAAACACTTGCTATAAATTACCTACAAAGCCTCAAAATAGGTTTATTAGAAACCTATTTATTATTTGAAAATGTTTATTTTCTATTATTTAAAAGCAAATAAATGTATAGCCAGATTTATATCATTTAGAAAAATGAATCCAAATGGTTACAGATTTTATAGGTTTAGTTTATAGATGTCTTGCATTTGATAATAAGATTTTATGCTTATATTGCTTGAAAATTATATGTTTATTAAAATATTAATTATATTTTAATATATTCAGCTTGTTACTTTAATGCCTTTTGTTAACTGTTCTTATAAATCTTTATAACCCTTAGTCAACTAAAAATAGTTAACCATTCTATTTTATCAGCTTAAATGTTCGTTTATATATTATTTTCTTTGTGGTGTATTAGAAGCAGCTTCAAGAATAAAATAAATTTATCAGTTGCAGTAATTAAGAAGCCATCTGAAAGACTGGTGTTAGGCATATCTCCATTACTTTCTGCAGTGATCTGCTTTTCTCCCTCAGCTCTTGCCCTGTATTGCTTTTATGTGACTTGCATATAGCAAGCAGTCTTGGCAGTAGCAGGCTGACCCTGAGAGTTGGAAATGGCTGCAAACATGTCACCATACTCCTTCCACAACAGATCTTCCTCTACTAAAGGCAGTTTCTCTTTGACACCTTGACGGTAAAGAAAGCAAACACCTTCCTTCTTGGCTCTGACTGCAAAAGGAGAGGCATAACCAAACCTCTAACTAAACTGCATGTGATGTGGAGAAGTCCAGAGTGCTAGTCCTCCAGGGATGGGCAGTAAACACTTGCTACTGCTGCCCAGCTTCTCCAAGTTGGGGTAGACCATGACAAGACAGGAAGAAGGAAGAAACAGATGAGTACAAGATCTTGTGAGGAACACTGAGATAACTTGAATCTTCTGCATGATACTTGCTTTTCTTCAGCATTTTTAGACAGTATATTTGCATGGAAATGCATGGCTAGCAATACCAATAACAATACGGATAGAGAGAAAAATAATAATGCAGACCTAAGGCTCACAGGGTGTGGGGAAAATTTAAAAAAGGCCGCCACAGCGGCGCAAGCTTGCACCGCCGTGGCGGGTCCCACATCAGGGAAGAGGATCCTATGGTTCCAGCGGCCTAAGGGCCTTGGCGGCGGCGGGCCTCAGTAACACGAAGAAGTCCTTGGTTCTAAAAAGATTTATTGTCATAACGGATAATAGATGGATCTAGGCGTACCCCCTCAAAACTCAGGGCAGTCCCTAGTTATATAGGGAGGGAGAAGGGGGAGGATTAAGGGAGGATCTGGGGGAGGAATGTTTAATTTGCTCTGCCCTCTGGCCTTCATTAGTATGCAAATCTCTAGGGCCTGAGGCCTAAAGCCTGGCCTATGTGACTCTATGGAAATGTGGCTGTTTTCAGGATCCTAGATGATGGGAGGTACCGAACTCCTGTCGCTTCTTACGCAGAATTCCATGGAGAATCTCGGGGTTCTAAGTACCTGCTCAACCATGACCCAGGATACCCTTATACAGTCCCACAACAGGGAACCTTCATTGTCTTATGTATAGAAGCAGTGAATGCACAATTCGAGTTTTGATTATTTTTATTGCCAAGCCCTTCACCATATACCAGAAAGTGCTTTGTGGAGCCAACAGATGAACAATTCTGACTTGGTAATAAGAACTGAAGAACTGTGATGCTGGAAGGGCACTTTATTCTAGGGAACAGAGAAAATGTTTTCGAAATTATGTCTAACTGGAAACTAAAGGCAAGTGGTTACAATAGGATTTATTTGAGTTTAAGAATTTAGTGTAGTGTAAGGGGAGGTGAGCTGGGTTAAAGGTGAGTTCCTGAGCCTCACTCATAAAAAAAGATGGTCTCTGTCCTAGTGCCAGGAAATAGAATAACATGTAAGACCTAGGAATAACCTGAGACCCTCTGTCTCCAGGTTGGAGTTTTGGTTCTACTAATCTGTGAGAACTCTATAAGAAGTCCCCAGAACCAGGTGGACGGTTATCAGCTTCACAAGACCATGTTGTTGTTGTGATGAGAAACTTTGGAGAAGGACAGAGAATTAGCAGGTGCTGTGCTGTGCTGACTGAACATGCTGGTAGCCATGCCTAAGAGAGCAGGGTGGAGGAAAGATAGAGCCCAAGAAAAATAGATCATTCGTCAGGAAATGACGAATGCTGTCTGAGTTAGGATTTCATTGCTGTGAACAGACACCATGACCAAGACAACTCTTATAAAGGACAGCATTTAATTGGGACTGGCTTTACAGGTTCAGAAGGTCAGTCAGTCCATTATCATCTAGGAGGGAACGTGGCAGCTTCCTGGCAGGCATGGTGAAGGAGGAGGAACTGAGAGTTCTACATCTTATTCCAAAGGCAAACAGGGGAAGACTGTCTTGCAAGCAGCTAGGAGGAAGGTCTCAAAGCCTACCCCCACAGTTACACACATCCTCCAGCAAGGCCACACCTCTCGACAGTACCATTCCCTATGGGCCAAACATATTCAAAACCAGCACACCTGCGTATCTCTGAAGGCAAGTGGATGAGAATGCAGGAAAAGAAGTTTGTGAGGAACAAAGTCTAAGGAGCAGCTTAGAGGTACATAATGAGGAGTAGGGGAGCTGATAGGTTGAAAATGGAGAGGGATTGCAGAAGTGAGGTACCTTATAGAGGTTCACAGTACAGCCTCAGCATGGATTCATTTGCTTTACTAAACTATAGAGGAAGAGTGCAAAGGGCTTAGAATCATGGTGAAGACCATTGTCTACACCACCTGCTGAGTGGTCTCCAAACAATGCAATGGCACTGACTCCCAGTGCAGGAGGAGGGCAGGTATTGCACGAGTTAGACAGAGCCTGGTTTCCCAGCCAATGTAACATACAGAGATGCTGACAAGCTGAGTGTGCTAGAAGGATGTGAAGTGCTGGTTTATTATTTAGACATGGACAGAAACAAAAGCAAGCATGCAGAAATGTAGTAGGGGAAAGCAGATGGTTAGAATAGGATGTTGAATTTAAGAGTTTGGTGGTGAAGGCCTTTTGAATAAGCTGAAGGTGTCTCTCAAATTGTCAGGGGAAAGGCACCACTGTCCTAGCTCCATTCTAAACAAAACAGGCAGGTGAAGAAGAGTGACATCCCAAAACTGGGAGCACATGGGCAGGGATACTTACAGAAGAGACATTTGAATTGCAGAGCCTGTTCTGAGCTGAGAGGCTGGAGCCTCTTGAGGACAGGTTTAGGGTAAAGCATGACCCACACAGGTGTGCATGGAGGCTGGAGATTGCACTGAGGGGTCTGGAAATTATGCATGCTGATTACATTGGAAATGTATAACAATAAAGGGGAAGGAAAAGAGACTTAAAGCTAAATAAACAGATAATAAAATACATGCTTTATTAAAGTGGAAAGATAGTACATGTAATATGACAGGATGCTTTCAGATTATATACCTCATAAAGGCACAGTATTCTCTGTATATGTAGAATGTTTCATAGACAGGTATTGTGGCTCACACTTGTAATCCCAGAAGTGGGATTTGAGGCAAGAGGATCCTGAGTCCAAGACCAGCCTGGTCAATACAGAAAGATCTCTGCATCAAAACAAACTGAGGGTGTAGTTCAAATACTGTGCTTACCAGTCATGCATGAACCCCAGAACTCCATGAAATTTGGCATGGTGCAACCCCAACACTTTGATGGAGGCAGGACCAGAAGTTCAGTGTTAGCCTCAACTATCCAGTGACTTCCAAGCTAGTAGGCATTACATGAGACCCTGTCTGAATGAGAGAGGTACAATACTTTATAACTAAACAGGATTTAAAAAAAAAATTTTTTTTTGAAAATGTATTTTTTTTCTTTCTGTATTTTTTTATTGGATGTTTCATTTACATTTCATATGTTGTCCCCATCCCCCACCCACCCAGGAACCCCCTATCCCCTCACCCCTCCTCCTTCTTCTCTGCAGATGTAACCCCTATCTACCCTCCCAGTCCCACCTCCCCACCCTCAAAATTACCACCCCCTGGGGCATCCAGCCTTCATGAGG
>NW_021604750.1:675488-688254 GCF_004785775.1 Grammomys surdaster | reverse complement strand
AAGTCTGGTGTAATTCTTATAGGTCTGCCTTTATATGTTACTTGACCATTTTCCCTTACTGCTTTTAGTATTTTTTCTTTGTTTTGTGCATCTGATGATTTGATTATTATGTGACGGGAGGTATTTCTTTTCTGGTCTAGTCTATTTGGTGTTCTGTAGGCTTCTTGTATGTTTATGAGCATCTTGTTCTTTACGTTAGGGAAGTGCTGACATACTGTATGTAACACCGATGAGTCTAGAAATGCTGAGGGAAAAGAAAGAGCCACACAAACCACTGTGTCATTTTCTAATACCATTATTTTGAAATAGCCATGATAGGACTTAGACAGAAAATGCCCCTCCTGTGGAGACTAAATAATGACTACTGAGAAGCAAAAGAGTTTCTCTTTGGGCTGGCAAAAATGCCTTGAATTTAAATGTTTGGTGTCAATACTGTAAACACTTAAATATGCTCAAAAGAAATGCTGAAACATCTTTAAATATGTAGTATACACAGTTCATAAACTTCTCGCTGTAATAAGCATAGGTTTAATCTCCTAGAACCCATGTAAAGTGATGTGTTCTAAATCCCAGTTCTGGAGCATAGAATCAAGCAGATCTTTAGGGTTCACTGGCCAGCTAAGGTAGCCTACTCTGGAGACTCCAGGTCAGTAAGAGACCCTGTATTATAAAAGACAGTGAACAGCATCTGAAAAGTGACACTTGAGATTGACCTGAAACCTTTATACACATATGTACCCACTTACATGTAGAATATATTTTTAAAAAATGTACAGCTAAGGAAATGAGTTGACTGCTCAAGGGCATGTTGTAACATGTAACAAGGAAAACAGGCCAACTAAAAACTTTTTAAAAGTAATTTTCTATAGTGGTCAGACGTGGATGGTTTTTTGCCTTTTCAAACCTGATATATACATCCCATGCCTTAAATAATGGAGATGGCAATAAAAATTTTAAAAGACCAATTTTCTTAGACATACGTTGTATCTCTAGTGGTGTCTGCATTCTGTGGGAAAATATAAAGCTGCTGCAGTGGAGTCCCTGGGGGTTTCCACTCATGCTGCGGCAGGTCCCACATGCAGGAGGTACGTCTAATGTTCCAGTGGCCTGAGGCTTTGGTGTCCGCAGGCCCCAATAACACAAGGAAGTCCTTGTTTCTGAAAGGGTTTCTTGTCATGGTGGATGGTAAATGGATCTGGTTGTACCCTCCTAAAACTCAGGGCAGTCCCGAGTTATATAGGGAGGGAGAAAGGGAGAGGATCTGGGGAGGAATGCTTAATTTGCTCCACCCTCTGGCCTTCATTAGTATGTAAATCCCTAGGGCCTGAGGCCTATAGTCACACCCTCTACCTGTGCACTTTGGGAGGGGCTGTAATGGCCTACATGACTGAACAATATATTTTTATGGAGACTAGACTGCTTTTCGGGACCCTGGGTTCTGGGGGCGCACCAAACTCCTGCCAGTTCTCATGTAGAGTCACAGGGTTCCAGGCACATGCCCAGCCATGAACCAGAATACCCTTTCCCAGTCCCACAGCACTCTAGCTACCAGAAGCCCAAGAAGCCCCTCTGGCTACATAACAAGATGTCTCAGAACCTTTTCTTTCTTTTTCTTATGTTTCTATAGAGTAATTTCTCACTCTCCATGAAACTCCTGAAAGAGATACATAAAGAATCAAAAACAAGAGAAAGTTGGCGAGTGCAGTGGATGCATAGTTACTGCCAGCTGAACCACTGCCGGAGCCACACTCAGAGCCCTCAGGAACAAGTCCTCACCATGCTCAAAACCTTCACGCTATTGGGTAATTAGGATGCTATTGTCTGCATTGATTTGAGGATGCTATTTTATATTGTCTTAAAAGCTATTTTTTGTGCCACTTCCTCTGATTTCATTTCTTAGGAGGAGAGCAGATCATCCAGATCAAGGGAGTTTCATATACGAATACAGTACAACATTTAGAGTTATGCTCACCTTTAAAATAAAGTGGAAATTAAACTTTTTCTCTATGATACTTAACTTGGCTTTTAGCCTCTTAGCATAAGAGAAGTTTCCTTGGGTATGCATTGGATCTGACATTCTTGCCAGTCACCTCAGGTACATAGTGGGTCTGCTGCAGGACAGAATACTGCCACAGACTCTGTAAAAGTACACCAGGAGGACTACTTTCTCCACATAATTCTAGGAACAGAAAACAGAAATATAGGTAGCACACACCTATATTTCCAGCACTGAGGAGGCCAAGACGGTAATTGCCACAATTTCAAGACCTGCCAGTGCTAGGGAGACTATCGGAAAAAAACAGAAAAAAGAACCCAAAGCAGGGAGAAATGGGAAAGTTAAGAAATGGTCCTAGGGTTTCTTGAATCATTATTCTAGTATTAAGACTATGAGTACAATTGCCTTGTATGTCCAAAGCTCTGGGTTTGCTCCCCAGCAAATAGTAATACTATGGAGTCCCCATAACAATAGCAGTCCTGCAGTTGGAGCACAGACAGAGTTGTATGAGCTGAGCAGGCTGGTGGCAGTGATCCAGACTACCACAAACAGGGCGTGGCTAAGCTTTCTAGTGGGCACACCACTGGGTGGTGGAGTCCTGAGCTCCGTGCCTAGCACCATGTGGTCAGAAGCAGAACTAAAGTCCTTGTTTAATAAGAGCCATTTTCTGTTCTTGGCAACAGAGAAAAACTAAGAATTTGATAAAATGTGATGGATGATTCTAGAATAAAAAGCTTATTCTTGCTTCTAAGCCTTAACACTGTGGGTGGCAGGGTTTATTTTTAGCTGTGGGGTCCAGGAGCTACCTCACAAACCACATAAACAGCAATCTCAGTCAGACAGCAATAGTTAATTGAGCATTAACCCCAGGACTGATCAATCAGTCAGGGCTGCAGACCAGGCTCTGAGCTGTCTTCGACCCCAAGCTAGACTCCTACAGAGCTTTTAAGCCTGAAATCCACAAATAATCTGTGTTAAGTTATTCCACCAATCAGAATTTAGGGATAGGGGACTTCCTTAGGAACATGTCTTAGGAACTTACCCTGTTCCTATTGGTTGGGGTATTCAACTGTGGTGGGGGACATCTTGTTTAATATTCATATCTTAATTTGCCAACCCGGATGTCAGTTGGCCATGTACATGACTCTTTATGCCAAGTAAAATGTCAATTCCCAGATAGGTCTTGGGAACTTACAACTTTACCCAGCCCCTACTTAAAATGGAAGTCTTATTCCTAATGGCTTCTTATATTGGTACAGGTGTCTCTTATGTTGAGGTCTATCCCAGAGGCAGCATATAAAAGACAAAGCCATGAAAGTTCATACACAGGTGCAGGAAGTACTGCTGGGCAGTTGGTTTTGGTCCAAGCTTATTGTGGCTAACGAATACAAAGCAGTTCTAACTGACCTCTATTGTGATTGGCTTCCAAGAGCATCAAAGAGTGTAATGTAACAGAATCTGCAGTCAATTTGGGCATGAAAAAGTTTCCTAATAACAGTAGTAACAGTAACATATGAAAAAGTATCCTTGTAACAGAAATAACATAAAATGGCTGGCTAGACAGGCAGCAGTTACCCAGGCCTTCACATTAACAAAAAAAAAAAATTTTTTTCTATTAATCAGAGAGTTTAAGAAAATCTTTTATCAGAAACTGAAGCCAGGTTCTTGTCCTTCTAAGATTTATGTTAGTTAATCTCTTAATAGAAAAGAAGTTACTGACTATAAATTTCTTGATTTTTAAAAAAAAATGTTTTTTTTTCAATGCAACAGATGAAAGTGATATTTCAGACTACTTAAATAAAAACATTCAGGCCTCTTGTGACCAGAACATTCTCTTGGGCACAACTTGCAGGATCATGGCTGATGCTCTCAGCAAGGAGCCAGCCTGCCTGTCTGACCTGGAGAAAAGCAAGGTGAAATCAATCATGACACTCTCTGGATCTAATGCAGAGAACACAGAGAGGGTAAGTTCTTATATTGTGTGTCTTTTATGTGCTGCCCTCAGGACAAAGTAAAGCTGCAATGAGGGAGTATTCTTTTGTCAATTTAAAATATGCTTAAAGGCTGGTATAATGGCTCACGGTTGTAAGCCTAATGTTTGGGAGGCACCACCATGCACAGCCTAAGCTCTAGAGTGAGACCTGGTCTCAAAAACACAATTGAAATGAAATGATGAATTAAAATGAAATGATTGACAAGTAGTATTTCAAATTTTTTATGTGGAAAATTGAGTAATTTATGTATTTCCTATTATTTGTTATTTGAATTAAACATTTTTTTTGTTTTGTTTTTTCTCTTTGGTTTGTTTATTTGAGCCAGTGTTTTCTTTATTCCAGGCATGTCTTAAACTTGCTTTCTAACCAAGGTTGTGTTTGAACTTTCTATACTTCTCATGTGCTAGATTATAGGTGTGTACCACCACACCCAATTTATGTGGTACTGTGTCTGAACTCATGACTTCATGTAAACTAAGCAATCACTCTGCCAACTGAGCTACATCCCAGCTTCCTGAATTAGGGATTATTGTTGTGGTTTTGTTGTTTTATTTTTTTTCCCTGCTAAGTAGCTCTGGCTGTCCTGGAACTGATTGTGTAGACCAGGTTGACTTGAGCCTTAGAACAATCTTTCTTCCTCTGCATCCTGAATATTGGCATTACATACCCGACTTGGTAATACAAATCTTTAAGACACTAATTTCCATTGAGATGGTTTCTCCATGAGTTTGTGGGATAAACAACCTTTTTCCCCGTTTGTATTCAGCTTAGCTTTTCTTAGTTTGTGGGGCTGTGGTGTAGTTGGTCATATTGTTTTGGTTTTCAGATAATTTTGGATTTTTTTTCAAGATAACAAAACTGCCTTTATTACAAACTTCTGCAAACTAGAGTAGCCAAAGACCTATTCCAATGACCTTCTAAACCAAACTACTCCAAATTCTATTTACATTATTTCTCAGCCCTGGGCTTCTAAAGTTTTCAGGATGTTTTGACTCATTCTCTCATTCTTTGGGTCAATTTAAGTCATGCACATGAATCCAAAACGTCACACATCCTATATAATTTAAAGGTTAACAAGTTAGAAGATTCCCCAGCACCAGGAAATGTTTAATCTTAAAAAACAAACAAGAAACAGCTTTCGCATCTGCTGTGTAGCATCATTAACAGTAAGGACAGTGTACAATTTCAACTGTCCTAGTTCTTCCCGATTTTAGCATTCTCAGAAGGATCCCATCCTTGATAGTGGCAGAAAGTGCAGAGACACCTGAATGGCTCTTTCCTCCCTTTGTACTCATTGCCCTCAAGTCTTTTTGTCTCTGCTCAGTCCAAGCAGATCTCTTCATCCTTGCTATAGGATCCTGCAGCACTGACAACAATGTGCGGACCCTTCTCTTGGGAAAGGTGCTCTGAACTTCCCTCTGGATTCTTTCACTTTTGTTCTCCATCAGCTGACGGAGCCTGCAGTGACAACGATGTGCTGGCCCCTTGGCACTGGGCTTCAGGGTTAGCTTTTTCATGACCTTCACTAGTGTTTCTGGCTCTAGGACTTCTGAATCATAGGATGAGTCCTCTTCATCTTTCCTCTGAGGAGTTTCTGGGTCCTCAACTGGGTCGACTTTCTCTGATCGCTCCTCCATGGCAGCTGGGCAGAAGCTTCAAAAAAACTACCTCTGAGCAAAATTACCAACTCCTATGACCAAGTTCCAACTAGCAGAGGCGAAGTCATAATTCTGGATTTTTTTTTTTTTTTTTTTTTTTTTTTTGGTTTGGTTTTTCGAGACAGGGTTCTCTGTGTAGCCCTGGCTGTCCTGGAACTCACTCTGTAGACCAGGCTAGCCTCGAACTCTTGAACTTAGAAATCCGCCTGCCTCTGCCTCCCAAGTGCTGGGACTAAAGGCGTGCGCCACCACCACCCAGCATAATTTTGGATTTTTAATAGTTAACCTCTTTACCTTCTATCCTGCCTCAGTGTTGTCATGTGGTCCTGTCTTCTCCCTTGTCAGTGTCACTGACATCTTTCCAGGATATGAGCACCAGCACCAACTTTTGTCATTTTTGTGACTCCCATGGAGTTCACAGTACCTTAGACTGGTCCAGCTCTGTATGGCTCATTGACTGACTGGCATGTTCTCTTTAGTTTCTCTACTTGTAATATGTTTTGGATTTTACTGGGATTAATTACTGCCTTACACACACACACACACACACACACACACACACACACACACCACAGTTAGCATAGCCTTCAGTGTTTATTTTATTTAAGAAGGGGTCTCAATTGACTAGGCTAGCATCAAACTTGTAGTCCCCAGGAATTCCCTTGCTTCAGTTGAGACTGCACACACCACACCTAACTTCTCAGTGTTGTTTCAAAGCTATTGATCTAGTCTTGTGTCTTCTCAATTCCAGGTAATCTCAGGTCTATACCAGAGAGCATTCCATCACCTCTCTAAGGCCGTGCAGTCAGCCGAAGAGGAAACCCAGCTTTCCTGCTGGGGCCATGAAGCTGCAGCTGAGCAAGCCCATGCTTATATGACACTGGTAGGTTTCTGTGACCAACAACTCCGAAAGGTAGAGGAGAGTGCATCCAGTGCCTCACAGAAGAGAAGTACAGGTTAGTGTTCTGTATGTAAGCTTGAAAAATATATAGGTGCTTTCGATCTAATGACTTTTTTTTCAAATGACAGATCTTTTATTTTGTTTCATCTTTAGAAATAGTAGTATCTCCAAGCAACATGCTCATATTTAAATAAAATCTGCTGTATTTATTGGCAATTCTGGGGTTTTAACTAGCCTTGATAATGTTAGGCAAGAATTTCACCACTGAGCTAAGGTGCCATCCAGTAACTTCTAGAGAAGTGTATGTAGAGACTGTGTCTTTTATCCTTTAACTTCTAGAGACTACGTAGCACAGGCTGGCCTTGAACTTGCCATTTTGTTCTACCTCCCAGGTGCTAACATTGCAAGGGTGAGCCATTGCAACTAGCCCATTTGCTTTATGTAACTTATGGGCTCCTGTGATCTACCTCTTGCTCTAGGAATAAAATCAGGAGCATCACCCAGTGTACACTGTCAGTACAGGATGAAAACTGCTTCCTGAAAGATTAGACAAACATGTGTGTGACATTTCCTAACTGAAAGAAAGCACTGGAGAGGGAACAGTGACAGACTAATAAAAGAAGCCAAAAAAGGGAAGAGACTCATTTATCACATTTATGGTTTATGTGCTAATCATTGCTTTCTTCTTTGCTATCTTTGATTCTGTAGAACTGGAAGCATATCCAGCACTTGTCATGGAGAAAATGTTGAGAGCATTAAAGTTAAACTCTTCTGAAGCCAGGCTGAAATTTCCTAGATTACTTCAGATTTTAGAACAGTATTCAGAGAAGACCTTAAACATAATGACAAAAGAGGTTTGTATTCTTGAAAGCGGAAGAGAAACCTGTTAATTTTTATTACACTTCTTTGGTTATTTTGTATGTGCACATACTTGTACTACAGTATGTACGTGAAGGTCAGGAGACAGCTTTCAGAAGGCATTCTTCTCACACTGTGTGAGTCCTAGGGATCCAGTTGCCAGACATGGCAGCAAGTGCCTTAACCCACTGAGCCATCTCACTTGCTGAAATTATATCTTTTGATTCTAGATTGACAGTGACTTCAGAAGGTTTCTTATGGCTAGTTGAGGTGATGCATGCAATAAATCCCAGCATTTGGGAAGCAGAGTTTGAGAGCACCTTGGTCTGCATTGCAGTTTCTGGGTTAGCCAGGACTACATAGTGAAACCCTTTCTTTAAAACTAAAATGACATTTAAAAACTTCATTGTATCCAATGTTTCTTTTTAAGTTAAATACTCTTTATTTGATATCATACATAAACCACAGTAAATACCTTTCAGTAGTAAAAGACAGCATCCTTGGTATAGGAAATTCTAATAAAAGCAGCACTGTCAAAAATAAACAGTTGCTTCCTGGTATTTAGCCATTGGATGTAAGAGGCCAGTGAACACAATCTGAAACACAGGTTAGTCTTCCTGTTTCTGAGACAGTGGTAGAATTTTCCCAATGTTTAAACATATTCATATGCACAATTATATAAATCTAAGTATAAAAGCATTTGATTGGTTTGAGGTGACACCCCCATTTTTTTATATATATATTTTTTAATTGGATGTTTTATTTACATTTCATATGTTATCCCCATTCCCCATCACCCCCCATCCCCGCCCAGGAATCCGTGATTCCATCAACCTTCCTCCTGCTTCTCTGCGGATGTGCCCCTACCTACCCACTGGGGCGTCCAGCCTTCTTGAGACCAAGAATCTCTTCTCCTACCTATGCCCGATAGGGCCAGCCTCCCTTACACATACAACTGGAGCCATGGATCCCTCCCTAAGTGCTCCCAGGCTGGTGGTTTAGACCCTGGGAGCTGTGGTTGGTTGGTGTTGTTGCTCTCATGGGGCCGCAAACCCTTTCAGCTCCTACAGTCTTCACTCTAACTCCTCCATTGGGAACCACATTATCAGTTCAATGGCTAGCTGTGAGCATCTGCCTCTGAATATGTCAGACTCTTGCAGACCTCTAAGGAGACATCTATATCAGGCTCTTGTCAGCATGCACTTCCTGACTTCTACATCAGAATCTACCTTTGCTGACTGCACATGGGATGGATATCTAGGTGGAATGGTCTCCAGATGACCCCTCCTTCAGTTTCTGTCCCTCATTTTATCTCCATATTTGCTCCCTTGAGTATTTTGTTACTCCTTCTAAGAAGGACCTAAGCACCCCCACTTGGTCTTTTTTCTTCATGAGCTTCATGTGGCCTGTGAGTTGAATCTTGGGTATTTCAAGGTTCTGGGCTAATATCCAATAATCACTGAGTGAATACCATGTATGTTCTTTTGTGATTGGCTTACCTCACTAAGGTTGATATTTTCTAGTTCCATCCATTTACCTAAGAATTTCTCGAATTTGTTGTTTTTAATAGCTGAGTAATACTCCATTGTGTAAATGTACCACATTTTTTTGTATCCATGCCTCTGTTGAAGGACATCTGGGTTCTTTCCAGATCATGGCTATTATAAATAAGGCTGCTATGAACATAGCTGAGCATATATCCTTGTTATATGTTAGAGCATCTTCTGGGTATATGCCCAGGAGTGGTATAGCTGGATCCTCAGGTGATGCTATGTTCAATTTTCTGAGGAACCGCCAGACTGATTTCCAAAGTGGTTGCATCATCTTGCAGTCCCACCAACAATGGAGGAGTGTTCCTCTTTCTCCACACCCTCACCAGCATCTACTATCACCTGAGTTTTTAATCTTAGCCATTCTGACTGGTGTGAGATGGAATCTCAGGGTTGTTTTGATTTGCATTTCCCTGATGACTAAGGATACTGAACATTTCTTTAGGTGCTTCTCGGCCATTTGAGTTTCCTCTGTTGAAAATCCTTTGTTAAGCTTTATGCCCCATTTTTTAATAGGGTTATTTGGTTGTCTGGAGTCTAATTTCTTGAGTTCTTTGTATATATTGAATATTAGCCCTCTATCAGATGTAGGATTGGTAAAGATCTTTTCCCAATTTGTTGGTTGTCGATTTGTCCTATTGACAGTGTCCTTTGCTTTACAGAAACTTTGCAATTTTATGAAGTCCCATTTGTCAATTCTTGATCTTAGAGCATATGCCATTGGTGTTCTGTTCAGGAACTTTTCCCCTGTGCCCAAGGTTCTTCCCCACCTTCTCTTCTCTTCGTTTCAGTATATCTGGTTTTATGTGGAGGTCCTTTCTCCACTTAGACTTGAACTTCATACAAGGAGATAAAAATGGAACAATTTGCATTCTTCTACATGTTGTCCTTCAGTTAAACCAGCACCATTTGTTGAAAAATGCTGTCCTGTTTTCACTGGACAGTTTAAGCTCCTTTGTCAAAGATCAAGTGACCATAGGTGTGTGGGTTCATTTCTGGGTCTTCAGTTCTATTCCATTGATCTTCCTGCCTGTCTCTGTGCCAATACCATGCAGTTTTTATCACTATTGCGCTGTAGTACAGCTTGAGGTCAGGGATGGTGATTCCTCCAGAAGTTCTTTTATTGTTGAGAATAGTTTTCACTATCCTGGGTTTTTTGTTATTCCAAATGAATTTGAGAATTTCCTCTTCTAACTCTGTGAAGAATTGAGCTGTGATTTTAATGGGGATTGCATTGAATCTGTAGATTGCTTTTGGCAAGATGGCCATTTGTATTATATTAATCCTGCCAATCCATGAGCATGGGAGATCTTTCCATCTTCTGAGATCTTCGATTTCTTTCTTCAGGGACTTGAAGTTCTTGTCATACAGGTCTTTCACTTGCTTAGTTAGATTCACACCAAGGTATTTTATATTATTTGTTACTGTTGTGAAGGGTGTCATTTCCCTAATTTTTTTTTCAGTCTGTTTATCTTTCATGTAGAGGAAGGCTACTCATTTGTTTGAGTTGATTTTATAACCAGCCACTTTGCTGAAGTTGTTTATCAGGTTTAGGAGTTCTCTGGTGGAAGGTTGGGGATCACTGAAGTATACTATCATATCATCTGCAAATAGTGATACTTTGACTTCTTCCTTTCCTATTTGTATCCCTTTGACTTCTTTTTGTTATCTAATTGCTCTGGCTAGGACTTCCAGTACTATATTGAATAGGTAGGGGTAGAGTGGGCAGCCTTGTCTAGTCCCTGATCTTAGTGGGATTGCTTCAAGTTTCTCTCCATTTAGTTTGATGTTGGCTACTGGTTTGCTGTATATTGCTTTCACTATGTTTAGTTGTGGGCCTTGAATTCCTGATCTTTCCAAGACTTTTATCATGAATGGTTGTTGAATTTTGTCAAATGCTTTCTCAGCATCTAGTGAGATGATCATGTGTTTATTTTCTTTGAGTTTGTTTATATAGTGGATTACATTGATGGATTTCTGAATATTGAAACATCCCTGCATTCCTGGGATGAAACCTACTTGATCATGATGGATGATTGTTTTGATGTGTTCTTGGATTCTGTTTGCTAGAATTTTATTGAGTATTTTTGCATAAGGATGTTCATAAGTGAGATTGGTCTGAAGTTCTCTTTCTTTGTTGTGTCTTTGTGGGGTTTGGGTATGAGTGTAATTGTAGCTTCAGAGAACGAATTGGGTAGTGTTCCTTCTGTTTCTATTTTGTGGAATAGTTTGAAGAGAATTGGTATTAGGTCTTCCTTGAAGGTCTGATAGAATTCAGCACTAAAACCATCTGGACCTGGGCTTTTTCTGGTGGGGAGACTTTTAATGACTGCTGCTATTTCCTTAGGGATTATGGGACTGTTTAGATGGTTTATCTGCTCCTGGTTTAACTTTGGCACGTGGTATCTGTCTAGGAAATTGTCCATTTTATCCAGGCTTTCCAGTTTTGTTGAGTATAGGCCTTTGTAGTAGGATCTGATGATTTTTTGAATTTCCTCAGTTTCTATTGTTATGTCTCCCTTTTCAGTTCTGATTTTATTAATTTGGATACTGTCTCTGTGCCCTCTGGTTAATCTGGCTAAGGGTTTATCTATCCTGTTGATTTTCTCAAAGAACCAGCTCCTGGTTTTATTGATACTTCTTATTGTTCTTTCTGTTTCTTTTTTTTTGTTAATTTCAGTCCTGAGTTTGATTATTTCCTGATGTCTACTCCTTGTGGGTGTATTTCTTCTGTTTTTTCTAGAGTTTTCAGGTGTGCTGTCATGCTGCTAGTGTATGCTCTCTCCAGTTTCTTTTTGTATTCACTTAGAGACATGAGTTTTACTCTTAGCACTGCCTTCATGGAGTCCCACAAGTTTTGGTATGGTGTGTTCTCATTTTCATTAAATTCTAAAAAGTCTTTAATTTCTTTTTTTATTTCTTCCTTGACCAAGTCATCATTGAGTAGAGAGTTGTTCAGTTTCCATATGCATGTTGGTTTTCCATTGGTTTTGTCATTATTAAAGACCAGTCTTAGTCCGTGGTGATCTGATAAGATGCAAGAGATTATTTAAATCTTTTTGTATCTGTAGAGGCCTGTTTAGTGACCAATTATATGGTCTATTTTGGAGAAGGTGCCATGAGGTGCTGAGAAAGAGGTATATTTTTTTGTTTTAGGATGAAATGTTCTGTAGATATCTTTTAAATCCATTTGGTTCATGACCTCTGTTAATTTCAAAGTGTCTCAGTTTAGTTTCTGTTTCCATGATCTGTCCATTGCTGAGAGTGGGGTGTGTAAATCCCCCACTATTATTGTGTAAGGTGTAATGTTTGTTTTCAGCTTTAGTAAAGTTTCTTTTATGTACGTAGGTGCCCTTGCATTTGGAGCATAGATGTTCAGAATTGAGAGTTCATCTTGGTAGATTTTTCCTTTGATGAGTATGAAGTGTCCTTCCTTATCTTTTTTTATTACATTTGGTTGAAAGTCAATTTTATTTGATGTTAGAATGGCTATTCCAGATTGTTTCTTGGGACCATTTGCTTGGAAAATTGTTTTCCAAACTTGTACCCTGAGGTAGTGTCTGTCTTTGTCACTGAGGTGTGTTTCCTGTATGCAGCAAAATTCTGGGTCCTGTTTGTGTATCCAGTCTGATAGTCTATGTCTTTTTATTGGAGAATTGAGTCCATTGATGTTAAGAGATATTAAGGAAAAATGATTATTGCTTCTTGTTATTTTTGTTATTAGAGGTGGAATTATGTTTGTATAGCTATCTTCTTTTGGGATTGTTGGAAGATTACTTCCTTGCTTTTTCTAGGTTGTAGTTTCCCTC
>NW_021604750.1:549912-675088 GCF_004785775.1 Grammomys surdaster | reverse complement strand
ATTTTCCACCGTATCTTCTGCATTTGAGATTCTCTCTTCTATCTCTTATATTCGGTTGGTGATCCTTTGTTATGACTCCTGATCTCTCTTAGGTTTTCTATCTTCAGGGTTGTCTCCCTTTGAGATTTTTCTATTGTTTCTATTTCCATTTTCAGATCCTGAATGGTTTTGTTTAATTCCTTCATTGTGTTTTCTTGAAGTTCCTTAAGGGATTTCTGTAATTCCTCTTTAAGTGCTTCTCCTTGTTTACTTGTGCTCTCCTGTACTTCTTTAAGAGAGTACTTATGTCCTTCTTAAAATCCTCTATCATCATCATGGGAAGTGATTTTATTCTGAATCCTGCTTTTCCGGTGTGATGGGGTGTCCAGGGCTCGCTATGGTGGGTAAACTGGGTACTGATGATGCCAAGTAACTTTGGTTTCTGTTGCTTATGTTCTTGCACTTGCCTTTTGCCATCTGGTTAACTCTAGTGTTACTGCCCTGACTGTGTCTAACTGGAGTCTGTCTTTTCAGTTATCTTGCTTTTGTCAGAACTCCTCAGAGTCCAGATGTCTCTGTGATCTTGTGATCGTAAGCTCCTGGGTGAAAGAACTCCTGGGACTCAGGCCGCCTCTTGGATCCAGAAATCCTGTTGCTCTGAGTGCAATGGTTCCTCTAGGGTGGCTCAGGATTCAGTATCTCCACAAGAGCAAATCAGCTAGGTGTCTGCTGCCCTGAGTGCAGTCGCTCCTCTAGGATGGCTCAGGATCCAGTATCTCAACAGGAGCAGACCAGCTATGTGTCTGCCCCAGCCAAAAGGACCAGGTGGGGGCGGAAGGGAAGTGGAATTCTGGAGGAGCGAAGTTTGGATGGCTGATGGATGCTGAGCACCCCTGGCTCCCAGTTGTAACTCTGGTGGGTAGGGAGTGGGATGGGGTTCTTACCCGCTGTTTAGTGCAGTGGTTCCTCTAGGATGGTTCAGGATTCAGTATCTCAACAGGAGCAGACCAGCTATGTGTCTGCCCCAGCCAAATGGAAAGTAAAACATTTCTAATTAAGTCCAATCTTATCTTGAGAAAGGGAGAGCAGTGATAGCATGTATACAACTGGAATTGTTGCTTTAAAAAAATCATATCCACTTACAACAAGTCAGTCAACAAAAACATTGTTAGCCATTCATGATCTGAATTTGGTGTATAAATTAAATTATAGTATATATTAAAAGTCATGAAACATTTGTTTTGTAATAAGGCTCATTAGAAGCCTTTTTAAGATAAGCTATCAGGTCTATCCTTTCTCCTGTCTTCTTAATTCCAGCGAAGATCATTTTTGTTCCAGGAATGAACTTTCTGGGATTCTCCAAATATTCCATCAGGGTATCTTCTCCCCAGGTTATGCTTTTGTTCTTGTTGGCATCTGTGTAAGAGAATCCAGCAACCTGACCTGTCTTCCACCCAAACAGACCATGGAGATTTGGTCCAGTCTTGTGCTTGCCTCCCTTTTCCACAGTGTGGCACTGGACACACTTCTGAACAAAATCTTCTTGCCCTTTTCAACATCACCCATATTTAATTCACTCTGGGCTGGTCAACACCATAAACATTTGGACTCGAAGACAGGCATATCTAATGTTTATAAAGACTGTATAATATAGTCAAGCCTTTTTATAGATGGAAATCTGAAAAATCTTTTTAGACTATATATATTTTTTTTCTGGAAACTTATTCTACATGTATGTGGTATAAGTACAGAGGTATATTTATGAGAATCTCTGTTTTAAGCATTTCTTAAAACAAAAATATGTAAACAGCTTAAGTTTATGATAATGCACTGAGTGAATAGCTGTTACACGAATGAGATAAGTTTGTCCGATGTCTTTAGTACTTGTACATTCCTGTGATAAGACATCATGTGCAAGACAACATACAATAGACAGTGTTTTGGGAGGACTTCCAATGTCATGTTGGAAGCCAAGAGCGTTACAGTGGGAAGCATGGCTGCAAGCAGGGAAGCATGACATGATATGGGAGCACTAGCTGAGAGCTTTATCCTAAAGCACAGGCATGATGTAGACAGGCATACTGTGAACAGTGGGAGTCTTCTGAAATCTCAAAGACCACTCCCAACACATCTCCTCCATCAGGGCCACACTTCCTAATCCTTCACCAACAGTTCCACCAACTGGGGATCAGCATTCAAATGAACAAGCTTATGGGGGCGATTCTTATTCAAACCACCATAGCAAGTATGATCCCATTATTTGATCAAAAAATATTTGTGTACATGTACAGGAAATGTTGGGAAGAATCCAATGGTCCCTTAGCAAGACAAAAACAAAAACAAAAAACAAAAAACAAAAAACAAAAAAAAAAATCAAGAGAGAGTAGACTTATATTTAAGACTTTTCATATAGAACATATTTTATCTTTATGCAAATATTGTTAAATGTTTTGTTCATTTTCAAACTATACTTTTCTGAATTTTAGATTTCATCCATTCCTTGTTGGCAGTTCATTGGCTGGATCAGCCACATCATGACCTTACTGGATAAAGAGGAAGCTATTGCAGTGCAACATACTGTAGAAGAAATTGCTGATAACTACCCACAGGCCATTATCTACCCTTTTATAATAAGCAGTGAAAGCTACTCCTTTAAAGATACTTCTTCTGGTCATAATAATAAAGCATTTGTTGAGAGGTAATGTTTTGTTATTGGGCGATCAGATATTATTAGGTATAAAAATTTTGGGTGGTAAAAGCAAAAACATGCAAATGTATTTGAGTTGTTCATGAAGCATAGGAATTCTTAGACATTTATTTTCAGCTATCTTTTCTCTATATGATACTTGTTACTGACTTTCTCTCCTTTTGAAAATATTGTCTTAGGCATTTGCCTTCATACCCATAGCTAATAATGTTGAAGAGTACAGACAGGAGGAGATACTTTGGCAGTCATTTCTCATCCTGGTTGGTTTGTTGTAAATTTGGCACAAGCTAGAGTCATGTGAGAAGAGAGGAACTCAATTGAGAAAATACTTACACCTAATTGCCTGTGGGATATTTTCTTGATTAATGATTGATAAAGGAGGGCCCATCTCACTGAGGATGGTATCATTCCTGAGCAGTTGATCCTGGGTTGTATAAGAAAACAGGGTGAGCAAACCAACCTTATGGAGCTAGCCAGTAAGTAGAAATTTCTCCATAGCCTCTGCTTCAGTTCCTGACTCCAGGTTCTTGAGATCTAACCAGGGCTTCCCCAGTAGTGGCCTGTGACCTGATAGTTGTCAGCTGAGATAAACTTGAATCCCCAAGTTGTTTCTGGTCTTGGTGTTCATCACAACAGTAGAAACCCCAACTAAGACTATTCAGGGTCTACCCTTTAAAATATATTGAAATATTATCATGGTTATATATGTTTGGAGTTAGAAATACTCTGGAAGCTGTGACAGGAGAACCTGAAGTTTGAGGGAAGCCTTAGCTATATAAACAACATTACACAAATAAATAGATAAAAATATAAAATAATATAAATCCAGAGAAACTGGTGAGATGGCTTAGAGCTCATATTTGCAATCACAAGAACCTGAGTTCAATTCCCCAGGACCCATAGTTTATATGTACCTGTTAACTTAACATTGGGGAATGGAGCCAGGCAGATCCTGAGAGCTTGCTGACCAGGCAGCTTAGGTAAAACAGCGAGCTTTGAGTTTATTGAGAGAGTTTATCTCAAGGAAATAAGGCTGAAAGTGAGACATCCAGTATCCTCCTTTGACCTCTGTGTGCGAATAAGAACCCACACTCAATATTCATGTATATATCACATGGTATGTATGTGTACATACATACAAACAAAAAGAGGCCACCTTCTGAATTAGGGCCCAGTAGATGACCTGAAGTGTCATTATTTTCACTTTTTTGGTTATTTGTGAGTCCAAACCAATGAGATACTGGCTTTGTAAATGCATGGCTTCCTGGGCACAGCCTCCATCAAGATGTGTTTTGTACATCAAGCATCAGTAAAACCGATTCCAAACAGCAAATACTTCTGGATATCAAAGGCATTCATTGACCTCAAAATAGTGATTTTAATACCTGATATCCAAGTATCTTACCTATATTAGGTATCAAATATAATGCCAAATATTCAACCCCCACAAAAAATTACAGAAGCATGAGCATTAAATAAAGTAAATGAACAGAATATTCCACTCAGTAACTTCAGAGTACACATTCTTCTCAGCAACCTTTGAGACTTTTCCCAAAAGAGACCATATTTTAGGGCACAAAATGTTAATAAATATTGAAAAATTAAAATAATTTATCTGGTGACAATGGAATTAAACTACAAATCAATGAGAAACTAGTTTTTAGTTTAGTAATTTGTAGTTGTAGACAGTACACAAACTCATGGAAATTATACAGTGTACTGTTGAATGATGAGTGGGTTGTTAAAGAAATCAGAAGAAAAGTTTTGTGACAAACAAAAGGATTTCTAAGAAGGAAGTGTATAGCTATAATTCCCTATTTTATGAAATTATAGAGCTCTTGCATACCTTAATGATATGCCTCAAGATATTAGAAAAATAAAAACAAGCCAAACCCCCAAATCAGTAGATATTAATAATAGGTCAAAACATAAATTAATAAAATCGAAACAAAAAGATATTAAAAATCAAAGAAACAGAAGATTAATATCTGAAATATTCTACTCAAAAAAAAAAAAACCCACACAACTCAACCAGCCAATAAATGGGTTAATGAATGGGCTGTTGCCTAAAATAAGCAAAGCTATGCAGGTATGTAGAAGTATGTGGACTCAGGAGTTCTTTTGAGTGTCTTCACAGGTGCAGTACATTTGGATCCTATGGAAGTTCTATCTCTTTTTGTTGTCTGGTCCTGTTACCTATGTAGCTCACACACTCTTTTTTGTTTTCCTGGTGTATGCTTTCAACATCTATGTCAAAAGATTTGGTTACTACATGTAACCAAGTAGATTTGTATCTATTCCATTCCATTATTCTACCCATGTGGTTTTTTTTTGTGTGTCTTGTAACTTTTGTTGCTATGGCTCAGCAGTGATACCTCCAGCATTGTTCTTTTTGCCAGGGCTACATACTGAAACCCTATCTCCAGACAATAACAACAAAAGAAAAAAAAAAAAAAAGAAAGAAAGAAAAAAAAACCAAACCTACTACACTATCTAGCGATACTGATCCTAACATATATGTCATATATATGATATATATATATATATATATATATATATGAGATATATATATCATAGTATAACAGTGAATATACTGTTATGAAGCCACACAACTGCAAAGGCCTGCATCTCCTTATGTACTGTGGCACTGTCACAACAGTTAGTTGATGGAATCAGCCTATTTGTCCACCATCATGAATGAATAAAGAATATGTGATATGTATACTTAATAGAATTTTATTCAACCATAAAGAAAATTATTGTTTGCATGAAAATGGATAAAATGAAGCATCATCATATATTAAGACAGTAAGCCAGGCCCAAAATAATAACCTCTTCTGTCATGTATATCCTATATGACATGAAAGTAGAAGCACAATTATCTTCGAAAAGGAAGGATACTTGTGGGAGGGGGAGAAAATGGAGGGTATAGGAAGCAAAGACATTCAAAGTCCATGGTATACTTAAATAAAATGTCTTTATAAAGTCCATAACTGTCTCTGACCAGAGTCTAACACCATAAGATTGTTTTTAAAAGTCAACACTTGAAAAGTATTTGTAGCCTTTAATCCCAGCACTTGGGAGGCAGAGGCAGGCTGATTTTTGAGTTTGAGGCTAGCCTGGTCTACAGAGTGAGTTCCAGGACAGCCAGGACTATGCAGGGAAACCCTGTCTCGAAAAACCAAAAAAAAAAAGAAAAAGAAAAGTATTTGTAAGTAAATGTCAAGAAAGTGACCTCCTACCAAATTTGCAAAAGCAAATTATGTTCATCATTGTCCGTATCTACTACAGATCTACTTTGACTTTACCTAAGACCATTAACTCTTTAAAGCAGTGGAACCCTTTAATATGGTTTCTCATATTGAAGTGACCCCTAATCATAAAATTATTTTTGTTGCTACTTCATAAATATAATTTGACCACTGTTATGATATTTAATAAAATATCATAATATGATATTTAGTTAAATCATAATTTAAATATCTGATATACAGGATATATATGTGACCCCTGTGAAAGGGTTATTTGACCCCCAAAGAGTTGCAATCTATAGGTTGATACCTTTTGCTTTAAAGAGCAGATGCTCATCTAATGTTGGATATAATTCTCAAGTCAGTACTTGTCTTTCTGGATTGATAGCTGTGTGTGTGTGTGTGTGTGCGTGTGTGTGTGTGTGTAATTATATGTAAACATATATACAGAAAATCATACATGTTGTAAATCTGTATTTTAAATATATAAAAAATATGCCCTGACCATTAGAAAAAGTTATGGTTTCTGAAACTGATATTGTTGTGGCGGTGGTGGTTTGAGACAGGGTCTCTGTATGTATCCCTGACTGCCTTGGAATTCACTGTATAGACTAGCCTTGAATTCACAGATAGTCACCTGCTTCTGCCTATGAGTACTGGGATTAAAGATGTGTGCCTCCACGCCTGGCCTAAACCTGGTAAATTTTTTTTATAGGATGAAAAGTAAACTTGATCAAGGAGGAGTGATTCAAGGTTTTATTAATGCCTTAGACCAGCTCTCCAATCCTGATCTGCTCTTTAAGGTAAGAAAACAGCTTTTGACAATAAAAATGAATGTGAATAGGATTTGTGTATAGTCTGGCTTCTTTCTTGATTTTTTTTCTTTCTCTTTGGCACAGGACTGGGTTACTGATACAAAAGATGAACTAGGAAAGAATCCTGTGAATAAGAAAAATATTGAAAAATTGTATGAAAGGATGTATGCTGCCTTGGGTGACCTTCGGGCTCCAGGCCTGGGGCCCTTTCGGAGGAGATTCATACAGGTATGGATAGACACAGCTGCTTGATTAATCACATTAATAATTTGATAGATACAGCAGCAGTGTTTACATTTTAACTACTTCCTGCCTGTTGTCTGTAGCTTATGAGCTTGCTTTAGATCTGATACTTCCTGTAAAATACAGTAATCAAATGTTTCCAATTGATGCCGGTATCTTAGTTTGGGTTTTACCGCTGTGAACAGACACCATGACCAAGGCAACTCTTATAAAGGACACCATTTAATTGGGCCTGGCTTACAGGTTCAGAGGTTTAGTCCTTTATCATCAAGGTGGAAACATGGCAGCATCCAGACAGATGTGGACCTGAGAGTTCTACATCTTCATCCAAAGGTATACAGAAGACTGGCTTCCAGGCAGCTAGGAATAGGTTCTTAAAGCCCACACCCACAGTGATGCACTTCCTCCAAAAAGGCCACACCTCCTAATAGTGCTACTCCCTGGGCCAAGCATGTTCAATCTTCCACAGCTGCCAAGTGGTCAGTAGGCAAAAAAACCTTCTACTATATTTTCATGTTCATATTCTGAAATCTGAAGATTGTTTTTAGTTCAGTATTTTTAATTCTCAGGATCACTTAGATATTGGATCAAGAAAATATTTCTCTCTTATATAAGGTGATGAGTATTCTGAAACATTGGTTTAGGACACCAATTTGCATGCTCAGAAACAGTACAAACCAGATCAGAGGGATTGTGTGACTAACACTGCTTATAAAAGGCTGTGTTCCAGACAAGTGTGGCAGAGGGAAGGATTTTTTAGTTATTCTAGTATTGGAAAGAGTCATGAAGTGAGGATCATATTTTAAAACTTTTTTAATTATGAAAAAATTTAAATACAGTATATTTTGATCATATTATCCCCTCCCTCAATTCCTAAGAGATCCTCCTCACCTCCCTATGCACTGAAGTTTATGTTCTTTTTCTCTCTTAAAAGAACAAAACAAAATATAAAACAAAACTCAAATAAGAACAAAACCCAATAAACAAACAAACAAAAAAAAAACAAAATAAAACAAAAAGGCTACAGAAATCTCATTGAGTTGATTTTGTGTTGGCCATACACTTCTGGGCATGGGCCCTACCCTAAAGTTGGTATACATGGTGAGACTCTATTGGAGAAAACTGATTTTCTTTGTTTGCAAATAGGTGTCAATTGCAAATAGCTTCTTATCTAGGAGATGGGACCCTATGTCCACTTCCCCTTCTCAGTGCTGAAACCCTGTCTAGCTTGCACCTGTGCAAGTCCTGTCTGAACATAGCACTATACAGTCTCTGTGAGCTCATTCATACATCAGTCCTGTTGTATCTGGAAGACACTGTTTCCTCGGAGTCATCCATCACCTCTGGCTCTTAAAATCTTTCCACTTTCTCTTCCATCATGAGCCTTACAGAGAGAGATTTGTTAAAGACATATAGGGACTAAGTACTCCGAGCTTTTTCCCTCTACATTGTCTAGCTGAAGGTCACTGTGTTCCCATCTGCTATGAAAAGGAGCTTCTCTGGTGTGGGTTGAGTGAGGCGCTGATCATCTCATGGATTGGTCCTTAAATTCAATTAAATAGTAGTTGTTACTCCCTTAAAATTCACATGACTATTACACAGTTTATCTTGCAGGCAGGTCCCTGTTGTGGGTCACAGGGTTAGTAGCTGGGTGATATTAATGATTACATCCCTCCTTTGGTGGTGTACAAAGTACTCTCCAGTACTGTAAACACTACTCAGCAGAGTAAAGCTTCTAGTTAGGCACCAGCTTGATTTCTCCATGTTTGATGACATAAATGTCATCTTCATCAATAGAGTTTCACCATCAGTTTGTGGAGAGTAAAAGCTATTTTCTCTGATGACTAGGGGTTTCCATGGGGCCACAAGCTGTAATCCATTTGTGGCATTGGAAGTTCTCTTTCATGCCATAAACTATCTAGTTGGCATTGTCTCTCTTTTTATTTGGTGACTCTATTTAGATTCTTTCACATCAGTATATATTTTTGGGATGCTTCTACAGTAATAGAAACCTATTTGTCTTGCAAATGGCCTTTAGTGTTAGTTGATTCTTCCCATGTTCACTCCTTTACCCTCCTCTTCTATTCTCCTCCCTTTTTAAGCCCCCATTCCAGTTTCCCTTTTGTCCCCCAAAACAATGTATTCTATTTTCCCTTCCTCGTGACGTCCAACCCACTCCTAGTCCCTTTCTTACTAGATAGGTGCCTAACTTCTGTGGTTATATGGACTGTAGCATGCCTATCAAAGGCTCAAAATCTAACATGTAAGAAAAAACATATTTGTCTTTTGGAGTTTGGATTATCTCATTCATGATTTTTTTCTAGCTCCATCTATTTAACTGTAAATCTCATAATTTTATATTTCTTAAGTAAATATTTTATTGTATATAAATGTACCACATTTTATTATTCATTCAGGAGTTGATAGCCATGTAGGCTCTTTCCAGTTTCTGGGTATTATGAATAGAGCAGCAATGAACATGAATGAGCAATGTCTCTGTAGTATGATGTAGAGTCTTATGTGCATGTGCAGGAGTACTATAGCTGGATCTATTCTCAGCTTCCTGTCACACTGATTTCAATAGTGGCTTTTCCAAGTTTGCTCCTCCACCAGCAATCCCTTTTCACAGCCTCTTCATAAAACGAAATATCAAAGTAGCTTTAATTTCTCTTATAGCTAAGGATATTGAATATTCCTTTAAGTGTTTCTCAGCCATATATATTTTATCTTTTGAGAACTCTCTGCTTAGTTCTCTGCCTCATTTGTAAAAGTAGTTATTCCTCTATTAGTTGTATATAATTCATAAAGATCTTTTTCTATTGTATAGGTGCTACTTTGCTCTAGTGATAATGTCCTTTACTATACAGAAGATTTTAAGCTTCCTGGGGTCCCATTTATTAACTGTTGGTCTTAGTGCCTGTGCATTAGTATCTTGTTCAGAAAGCCTTCCTGTGTCACTGAGTTCAACCCTAGTCCTTGCTTTCACTTCTATCAGATTCAGGTATCTGATCTTATGTTACAGTCTTTAATCCACTTGGAGTTGAGTTTTCTGTAGGGTGATAGATACCGGTTTTCATGCTTTTACATACAGCTATCCAGTTTGACCAGTACCTTTTGTTGAAGATGTTGCCTTTTCTCCAGTGTGTCTTTTGGCTGCTTTGTCAAAAATCTGATGTCCATCTGTATATGGACTTATATCTTGGTCTTCAGTTTGGTTCCATTGATCAGTATCTGTTTTGTTGTATCGCTAATACAGCTGGGATGAGGAGCCTTCCAGAAGTTCTATATTTCAGGATTGTTTTAGCTATCCTGGGGCTTTTGTGTTTCCATGTCAAGTTCAAGATTTTTTTTTCAATTTATATAAAGAATTGTGTTGGAATTTTGTTGAGATTGGTTGAATCTATAGATTGTTCTTGGTTAGATGGTCACTTTCAGTATATTATTCCTACTGATCCATTTTTTTTTAATCTCTTACCCTTTATGTGGTAGATAAAGTTGATTGATTTTCATATGTTGAACCATCTCTGCATCTCTGAGGATGATACCAATTTGATCATGGTGAATAATCTTTCTGATGTTCTGAATTTGGTTTGCAAATATTTTATTGAGAATTTTGCACCTATGTTTCTAAGGGACATTGGTATATAATTTTCTTTTTTGTTGGGTCTTTATGTAGTTTTTTTATCATAGTGATAGTGGCTTCATTAAAAGAATTAAGAAATGTCCCTTTAGTTTTATTTTGTGGCATAATTTGAGGATTATTGGTGTTACCTCTTTTAAGGTCTGCTAAAATTCTACACTTAATATATCTGGTCCTGGGCTTTCTTTGGTTAGGGGATTTTTAGTTATTGCTTCTATTTTACCTGGGATTGTAGGCCTGTTTAAATTGCTTATCTGACCTCACTTTAACTTTGGTAGGTGGTTTATATTTAGAACTTCATCCATTTTTTTTAGATTTTATAATTTGATGGTATACAACATTTTAAAGTATATTCTTATGATTCTCTGGATTTCCTCAGAGTCTGTTTTGAGTTCCCACCTTTTATCTCTTATTTTATTAGTTTATATCCTCTCTTTTCATTTTTATTAATTTGGTTAAGGATTTGTCAATCATGTTGATTTCCTCAAAGAGCCAACTCTTCCTGCCATTGGTTCATTGTATTATTGGTTTTTGTTTGTTTTATCGATTTTTTTTGTTTGTATTTCCTTTTGATTTCAGCACTGGGTTTTATTATTTCTTCCTATCTACTCTTAGGATGCTATTTCTTCTTGTTCTAGAGCTTTCAGGTATGTCACTAATGTAGTAATACAAGTTCTCTAATTTTTTGATGTAGGCACTTAGTGTTACAAATTTGCCTCTTACAACCTTCATTGTGCCTGATAGGTTTCGGTATGTTCTGTTTTCATTTTCATTCAATTCTTAAAAAAAAAAAATTAACTTGACCAATTTTCATTCAGTTGTAAATTGTTCAGTTTCCATGAGTTTTTATGCTGTTTGTTGGTTTTTCCTGTTAATATCTAGCTTTGATCTATGATGGTCAGATAGGATGATATTTCAATTTTCTTTTTTTTTTTTTTAATTTTTATTGGATGTTTTATTTACATTTCCTATGTTGTCCCCTTACCCGATCCCCCACCCACCCAGGAACCCCCAATCCCCTCACCCCTCCTCCTTCTTCTCTGTGGATGTAACTTCTATCTACCCCCCCACTCCCACCTCCCCACCCTCAACATTCCCACCCCCTGGGGCATCCAGCCTTCATGAGGTCAAGGTTCTCTTCTTCCACCTATGCCCAGCAGGGCCCTCCACTCTTACATATTCAACTGAAGCACTGGATCCCCCCCACCAAGTGCTCCCAGGCTGGTGGTTTAGACACTGGGAGCTGTGGTTGGTTGGTATTGTTGCTCTCCTCATGGTGCCGCAAATCCTTTCAGCTCTCCTTCAGTCTTCACTCTAACTCCTCTATTGAGAACCCCATGATCAGTTCAATGGCTAGCTGTGAGCATCTGCCTCTGAGTATGTCAGACTCTTGAAGACCTCTGAGGAGATATCCATATCAGGCTCTTATCAGCATGCACTTCCTGACTTCCACATCAGCATCTACCTTTGGTGATTGCACATGGGATAGATACTCAGGTGGAAAGGTCTTCAGACGGCCCCTCCTTCAGTTTCTGTCCCTCACTTTGTCTCCATATTTGCTCCCTTGAGTATTTTGTTGCTCCTTCTAAGAAGGACCGAATCACCCCCACTTGGTCTTCCTTCTTTATGGGCTTCATGTGGCCTGTGAGTTGCATCTTGGGCATTTCAAGGTTCTAGGCTAATATCCAATAATCAGTGAGTGAATACCATGTGTGTTCTTTTGTGATTGGCTTACCTCACTCAGGATGATAATTTCTAGTTCCATCCATTTACCTAGGAACCTCTCGAATTCATTGTTTTTAATAGCTGAGTAATACTCCATTGTGTAAATATACCACATTTTTTGAATCCATTCCTCAGTTGAAGGACATCTGGGTTCTTTCCAGCTCCTGGCTATTATAAACAAGGCTGCTATGAACATAGTTGAGCATATGTCCTTGTTATATGTTAGAGCATCTTCTTGGTATATGCCTAGGAGTGGTATAGCTGGATCCTCGGGTAATGCTATGTCCAATTTTCTGAGGAACCGCCACACTGATTTCCAAAGTGGTTGCACCATCTTGCAGTCCCATCAACAATGGAGGGGTGTTCCTCTTTCTCCACACCCTCGCCAGCATCTACTATCACCTGAGTTTTTAATCTTAGCCATTCTGACTGGTGTGAGATGGAATCTCAGGGTTGTTTTGATTTGCATTTCCCTGACGACTAAGGATGCTGAACATTTCTTTAGGTGCTTCTCGGCCATTCGAGTTTCTTCCTTGAAAATTCTTTGTTAAGCTCTATACCCCATTTTTTAATAGGGTAATTTGGTTGTCTGGAGTCTAATTTCTTGAGTTCTTTGTATATATTGGATATCAGCCCTCTATCAGATGAAGGATTGGTAAAGATCTTTTCCAAATTTGTTGGTTGTCATTTTGTCCTATTGACAGTGTCCTTTGCCTTACAGAAACTTTGCAAGTTTATGAAGTCCCATTTGTCAATTCTTGATCTTAGAGCATATGCCATTGGAGTTCTGTTCAGGAACTTTTCTCCTGTGCCCAAGTATAAAGTTATGTTTGTATAGTTATCTTCTTTTAGGGTTGTTGGAAGATTACTTCCTTGCTTTTTCTAGGTTGTAGTTTCCCTCCTTGTGTTGGCGTTTTCCATCAATTATCCTTTGAAGTGCTGGGTTTGTGGGAAGATATTGTGCAAATTTGGTTTTGTCATGGAATATCTTGGTTTCACCATCTCTAGTGATTGAGAGTTTTGCTGGGTATAGTAATCTGGGCTGGCAATTGTGTTCTCTTAGGGTCTGTATGATGTCAGTCCAGGCTCTTCTGGCTTTTATAGTCTCTGGTGAGAAGTCTGGTGTAATTCTTATAGGTCTGCCTTTATATGTTACTTGACCTTTTTTCCCTTACTGCTTTTAGTATTTTTTCTTTGTTTTGTGCATCTGATGTTTTGATTATTATGTGACAGGAGGTATTTCTTTTCTGTTCTAGTCTATTTGGTGTTCTGTAGGCTTCTTGTATGTTTATGAGCATCTTGTTCTTTACGTTAGGGAAGTTTTCCTCATTAATTTTGTTGAAGATATTTACTGGCCCTTTAAGTTGGGAATCTTCATTCTCATCTATACCTATTATCCTTAGGTTTGGTCTTCTCATTGTGTCCTGGATTTCCTGGATGTTTTGAGTTAGGAGTTTTTTGCATTTTGCATTTTCTCTGACAACTGTGTCAATATTTTCCACCGTATCTTCTGCATTTGAGATTCTCTCTTCTATCTCTTGTATTCGGTTGGTGATGCTTTCATCTATGACTCCTGATCTCTTTCTTAGGTTTTCTATCTCCATGGTTGTCTCCCTTTGAACTTTCTTTATTGTTTCTATTTCCAGTTTCAGATCCTGAATGTTTTTGTTTAATTTCTTCTTTGTGTTTTCTTGCATTTCTTTAAGGGATTTCTGTGATTCCTCTTTAAGGGCTTCTATCTGTTTACTTGTACTCTCCTGTATTTCTTTAAGGGAGTTACTTAATTCCTTCTTATAATCCTCTATCATCAAAATGAGAAGTGATTTTAATTCTGAATCCTGCTTTTCAGGTGTGATGGGGTGTTCAGGGCTTGCTATATTGGGAGAACTGGGTACTGATGATGCCAAGAAACTTTGGTTTCTGTTGCTCATGTTCTTGCGCTTGCCTTTCGCCATCTGGTTACCTCTAGTGGTACCTGCCCTCACTGTGTAAGACTGGAGTCTGTATTTCCAGTTATCTTGCTTATTGCAGAGCTCCTCGGAGTCCAGATGTCTCTGTGGTGTTATGCTCCTAATCTCCTGGGTGGAAGAACTCCTGGGACTCAGGCCACCTCTTGGATCTGGAAATCCTTCTGCTCTGAGTGCAGTGGCTCCTCGATGACTCAGGATTCAGTTTCTCCACAGGACAGGAGCAGACCAACTCTGTGTCTGCTCCAGCCCAAAGTCTCAATTTTCTTATATCTATGTTTTCTTATATCTAGGTCTTATGACCTGATATATGGTCAATTTTGGAGACAGTTCCATGAGCTGCTGAGAAGAAAGTATAATCTTTTGTTTTGGGGTGAAATATTCTGTAGCTATCTGCTATGTCCATTTGATTTATGAAGTTCACTCCAGCATTCCTCTGTTTAGTTTTTGTCTTGATGACCTGCTTTTTTGTGAGGGTAGAAGAGAAAGTCTTCCACTGTCAGTGTGAGAGTCAATACGTGATTTAAGCTGTAGTAGTGTTTCTTTTATGAACTTGGGTACCCCTGTGTACTGGCTGGTTTTGTGTATCAACTTGATACAAGCTAGAGTCATCTGACAAGAAGGAGCTTCAGTTGAGGAAATGCCTCCATGAGATCAAGCTGCAAGGCATTTGCTCAATTAATGTTCCATGGGGGAGGGTCCAGCCCATTGTGGATAGTGACATCCTTGGTCTGCTGGTTCTGGGTCCATAGGAAAACATGCTGAACAAGTCATATGAAGCAAGCCAGTAAGCAGCAATCCACCATGGCCTGTGCATCAGCTCCTGCCTCCTGGTTCCAGCCTTGCTTGAATCTGTGTTCTGACTTCCTCCAATGATGGACTATAATCTAGAAGTGTAACCTGAATAAACCTATTGATCCACTGATTCCCCAACTTGCTTTTTTGTCATGGTGTTTCATTGCAGCAATAGAAACCCTAACTAATACACCATGTGTTTGGTGCATAGATGTTTAGAAATGCAATATCCTTTTGGTGGATTTTTCCTTCAATTATATAGTGTCTTTCCCTATCCTAGTCAGTTTTGGTTTGAAGTCTGTTTTGTCAGGTATTATAATGGCTACCTACACCTGTTTGCTTCTTGAAGGGTCCATTTGCTTAGAATATCTTTTTCTATCCTTTTACTGTGAGGTGATGATGAGATATTTCTTGGATGCAGTAGAAAGATAGATCCTGTTTTCTAATCCAGTGTGTTAGTCTTTGTCTCTTTATTAGAGATTTAAGACCATTAATAATGAATGTGATTAAAAAGCAATATTTATTGAAGGGGAACTGTCACAAAGGAATGGAGATAAGCTAGAAGGGAAGGCTGAGAAGATTGATGGGAAGGACATAAGTTGCCAGTGGCAACTTTTCTTTCTGGTGTAGACACTCATTCTCAGCATCATTTTTTCTTGGCCCTTTACCTCTTACTGGTCTACCAACCAGGATGTTCTTTATCCTTCAACACTTCTGTTGGTAGTTCCCAAGCCTACTGTCTACATGGCAGTTATGTTAGGATATAAATTATATGTTCTTACAGTTCATTCACCTAATATGTACAGTGTAGTAGCTGTTAGTATAGTTATAGAAGTTTGAAGTCATTACTACATAACTATTAGAACATTTTATTCACCATAGAAAGTAGCCAACCCTGTGCCCACTTACTGTTAACTCTTCATTTCCTGCTCCTGCCAGCCCCTGGTAACCTGGTAAAGCTCCTTCTAGACCTTAGCATGTTTTTACATTCATTCTTTATTACTAAGTTTCTTCCCACTGTTGATCTTTCTCTTCCACCCTATATCCTGCTGTTTCATTGTTGATCTCTGATCAGTAAGCATTCTTCAGTCTTATGAATAGTGCTGTTCTGTACATCTATCAGCTTTTGTGGGGAGGTATTTTCAATTCTTTTAGGATATCCTCAAGAATAGAGAGCAACTTTCTCTTTATCCAGTCCTTTCCTTTAATCCTCCTGATCCTCCTGATTTTGACTTGCATGCAGAGGTTTTTGAGATTTTTTTTTTTTTGGTCTCTTCTTCCATCTAAACATACTTCCAGTTATGGAACAGTCATCTTAAATTAGGTGACTAGGGGGTGGAGAGATGGCTCAGTGGTTAAGAGCACTGATTGTTCTTCCAGAGGTCCTGAGTTCAATTCCCAGCAACCACATGGTGGCTCACAACCATCTGTAATGGGATCTGATGCCCTCTTCTGGTGTGTCTGATCACAGCAACTGTGTACTCACATTCATAAAATAAATAAATCTTTAAAAAAAATTAGGTGACTAGGATAACTTTAATTAAGTAGAGGTTGCTTTTGTGGGTTATACTTAGTGTACTTTAGATTAAAGGTAGGAGCACACAAGGCTTCCTGTAGCTTAAACATGGGAAGACAACCTAAAAACACCGTGAACTTTTATATTTTGCTTTCTGATACACATTGAGGTCAGTATCCTGTTGTGTTTGTGGTATTGATTCTTGAATATTCAAGTGACTCTAAGCAAAATCATCATATAATTAAGTAACAAATTATACTTAGGTTAGTTTAATAAAATTATACAGTTATAGAATATTAGATAAGAAAAGATATATTTGGTTTGTTTTCCCAAAACAGTAGCCCACACATTTTACAAGCCCAGGTTTGCAGCTTTCTAGGCCTTACAAGTCTGTTATCAGAGCCTGCATCGGCCATTATCATATGAAAGTGCTAGAAGAACTCTGTTTTTGAACAAAAGCTGTGAACTGAATGTTGTGTGCTGAGCTGTGCTTTACTGAAAGGAAGATAAGAACAGCAGTGAGAGAACTAGACCAGGATCCCTTGACCTACAGGCTGAGGGCATCTCTGTGAAAGGGCTTCCTTTCCATGGTTCTAATGCTACAGCCTGTCCTACCCTATTCAACTGAATGAGAATGGCCTTGCTTGAAAAACTACCATGTTCTCTTTTTAAAGCCATAGCTACTTTAGATTTAAATCTTTTCTCTATATGCTGGGTCCAGTGTTTACTGCCGTAAGAGTATATCAGCACACATCACTGTTCCTCCCTACTGTTGTCAAGCACAGCCACACACAGCCTTTTACTAAGCTACAAACTCCTTTGTGTGTATGTGTGTGGTTCAGAAGACTAAATTTAGTACCCTGAGCATGCTGGATAGTACTATGCCAAAGTACTATCTACAGTCCTTTATTTCTATATTTTCAATCCATTTCTAAATTGGAGAAGAAATATCTTTATGTGTCAATTTTCTTACTAGAAACTATCAATGTCAGTTTGAAAAAAAGTAATCAAGTATGTAGCACTTGGGAGGTGGGGAAAGGAGAAGCAGAAGTTCATGAACTGCATGAGACTCTGTCTTAAAGCCAAAAAGATGATCTGCTAAATCTTGAGTCCCCAGTTTTGCTTTATTTTTTATTTGATATCAAGCTTTTTATTCAAATAAATATTTTTAAAAGAATACATTCCAAGATACAGTACTTCTGATAATTGCTTCTAGAATTATTGATCTTATAATATTTATACTGGTTTATGATCTAGAGCAATGTCTCAATAGACCCTGACTATGACCAGTATCACTCTTTCCCTCTTCTCTTTAGCTCCTATGAAGAATTGTGAACTATTTGTTCTTATTTAATTGCTCCTTTGATTTTGCTTTTAACTTTGTTTCTAATTATTCACGTCATTCTTTGTACATCAAATGAAGTAAGCCTAGAACAACTGGACAGAGTGCAGAGAGGTTAGAAGACCTTGCCATGGTTGTTTTCTTTTTCTGTTTTTGTTTTGTTTTGGGGGACAAGGACTCACTATGTAGACAAAGCTATTGTTGAACTCACAGAGATTGACCTCCCTCTGTCTCCAGACAATGCTGAGAATAAAGGCCTGTACCATACGCTCAGCTCTTTGCTGTGTTTTTGAAGCAAACTAGAGTTTGTAACTAGGAGCCATTCTAACAATGACCTGTCTAACGGAAGTTAAGGCACAGACAAAAGAGACATTCGACATATTTTAGAATATTGAAATATAAGTTTGGAGCTTTTTCAAATGTACAAAAGAAACACTGAACTTTACAGTAAATTTTTTATTTCCAGGCTTTTGGGAAAGAATTTGTCAAAAGCTTTGGGAATGGTGGTTCTAAGCTACTTACAATGAAGCACAGTGACTTTTGTAATATCACTGACTCATTACTTATAAGGATGAGAAAAGACTCAAAGCTACCTGGGAACCTGAAAGAGTATTCCCCCTGGATGAGTGAGTTCAAAGTGCAGTTCCTGAAAAGTGAACTGGAGATTCCTGGTGAGTGGGAAAAACTCTTCTTAAGGAGAATAATGTGGTAGCAAGAACTTGCGTTTTCTAAGTAATGACATTGGGATCTTAACAGATGTGTGTGTTTGTGTCTGCACATGTGCACACATGCATTTGCACAGGGATGCATATATTATGTAAAATATGCATGTGGAAGTCAGAGAACAACCCTAGGTATTCACCTTTCCTAGCCACCTTGCTTGAGAGACAGGACCTTTTTTTTTTCTGCTTCATACAGCAGACTGGCGGGCCTGTGTGCACCTGTGCACCTCTGCTTTCCAGACCTCATGGGATCACAGGACCTGGGAGCAACTAGGACCACAGACAACTCAGCTGTCATAGCTGGCTTTTGCATGAGTTATGGCAATTTCAACGTGTGCTATACTAGAAGTACTTTCGCCCACTGGGCTATCTCCCCAGCCAATCTGGGTTTTGTTGTCTTGTTTTGCTTTGTTTTGCTTTTAAGATTTACTTACTTTTGGTTATGTGTCTGTCAGGGTAGGTGCATGGAAGTGCAAATGCCCACAGACCAAGATAGTGTGTTGTATCTTCTGGAGCTGGAGTTCTTAGTGGTTGTAAGCTTCCTACCATGGGTGCTGAGAAACAAACTCAGGTTCTCTGAAACAGCAAATGCTCCTAACTGCTGAGGCATCTCTCCAGTGTCCCACCTCAACCATGTTCATTATTAGGAAAACCTGTAGTTGCTATAAATTAGTACAGTTTACTATATTTTTTTTATTACAGCAATTGTTCAGATTTCCATTTGTACTTATAGGAACCCCAAAGCATTGACTCCTACTTTGTTTCTGAGTAACTTTTCTTCAGAAATAAATAGCAGTGTAGAGAGGTCACTTCCTAGTCACCAGCTGGTCTGATTCAAAGAGAACAGCAACAGGAAAACAGACTGTCACACTGAGGTAGGCAAATGCAGCAAACTGTCAGAAGAAATTTCTTTCCTATTCCTTCTTCTCCAACCTAAAATTTTCCTAAGAAAGTAATGTTTTAATCTGGTGACTGATTTTCCAGTCTCAACAAATAGAACATTATATAGAGATATACTCTTGTTATTTTGTTGACAAGTGTGCAGTTACACTCATCAGGAAAATAGAGCTGTTTCCTTTTTTTGTTTGTTTTTCTTTTTAAAACAGGGTCTTACTATATAGACCAGGCTGGCCTGGAACTCACAGTCTCACCTGCCTCTGCCCCCTGGATGCTGGGATTAAAGGTGAAGCCATACCTGGCTATGGCTAATTTTTATAAATGAAAACTTTGAATTAAAAAAAAAGTATGTTACATAAACATTTTTTAATTAAATCAACATAGATGTTTTAAAACATGTAGGGTTTATAACAGACAGTTTCTAAGCAAGGCTCTATGTTTGCATTAGGACAATATGATGGGAAGAGCAAACCACTGCCTGAATATCACGTGCGGATCTCTGGATTTGATGAGCGGGTAGGTTGTGTTTGTCATCACTATCTCTGTGACATTTGATATATTGGTCAACTTTCCAGGAGCATGTTGTTCCCAAATTATAATATTGATCAAATTCCTAAAGATAGTGTCTCCAATGTTTCAGTATCAGTTGCATTTAAGAATATTATAAGTTAAGTACTGGATGATCAGCCCTGAAATATTTATATTATATGGACTTAATACATTATGTTTCGGAGTATATATGTATAGACAACAACAACAATGTATACATATATATGCGCATGCATGCAATAACAGTTGATGAAAATAGAAGCCATGAATTTGAAGACAAGTGAGGAGGGATATATGGGAGCGTTTGGAAGGAGAAAGAGGAGGAAGAAATGCAATTAAATTATGTCAAAAATAAAGAAAAATATAATTTAGTAAAGTAAGTATAGTATAAGCTATATATGTCCATTGTAGATTATGTATAGAATTAATCATGTAAAAAGACCTTTATGTTGAACATCACATACTAAGAAGGATATCCAGTTATAGGCAGTATCTGTAAACAAGAATTGAGTTTGCACAGATATAGTACTCAAGCATGGCAGATGGCCCCAAAGCCTACACCCCAGATTCTGCTTTTGTATACCACCTGACTCTGTCTTCAAAGAGAAGTCTTTCTTTGAGGAATACGTCCACCCTGACCATGGTATAGTGAGCTACTCTGAAACTGCCCTTTAAGTATTTTTTGCTCTAGTAGTACACACTGTAGCCCCAGCTCTTCAGGAGATAGAAGGACCACTTGAGCCCAGGCATTAGAGACTAAGCTAGGTAACATAGCAAGACTATTTTTAAAAGAGCAAAAGTGTAGCAGTTCCCAATTAACTACTTGAATTGATCCTGATGGTAGAGGTCTGTGAGGTCTGTTCTTCACTACCTGCCCCAATGTTCTAGGTTTCTGAATGAAAGGCACAGTTACACAGCATGTATATGTAATATATATATATGATATATATCATATATATATTTGGTTTTTCGAGACAGGGTTTCTCTGTGTAGCCCTAGCTGTCATGGAACTCACTCTGTAGACCAGGCTGGCCTTGAACTCCAAAATCCGCCTGCCTCTGCCTCCCAAGTGCTGGGATTAAAGTGCGTCACCACTGCCCGGCCCCTTTATATTTTCATATGCCTTAAATAGCTCAATGGCTGAGTCACTCCCTAGCGTTCATGTGGCTAATCTACCCCCTCCAATGTCCCTGAGTTATTACTTACTAACATCTCGATTCCATCTTTGCTGCTCTGGACCATGCCTGGTAGCCCTTTTGGAGCCTCTCTCCCCCAGCTCCTACATGGGGGCTGTGCTCTCTGTCCCACACCTTCTCAAGTTTTGCACCTCCTCTCCACCTTCCCCCAGCTTGGTGGGTCTCCTTCTTCCTCCCCTTTCTTCCTGTCGCTAGCCTGGGAATCCTAAAAGTCCTGCCTTTGTATGCTCTGCCCTGCCATTGGCTGCTGACAACATTATTCACCAATCAAAACCAATAGGAACAGAGTTCCTCAATGTCATATATGAGAGTTTGAAATTTGGGGGGCCAAATTAACATTATATAAGCAACATTAGACTAAACTCACTACTATAACAAATCTCTTAATGTTTAAAGGTAAAAGTAATGATCTCCTTGAGGAAACCAAAGCGCATCATTATTCGAGGCCATGATGAAAAGGAATACCCATTCCTGGTAAAAGGTGGTGAGGACCTCCGTCAAGACCAGCGCATTGAGCAGCTCTTTGAGGTCATGAATGCCATCCTCTCTCAGGATGCTGCCTGCAGTCAGAGAAACATGCAGTTAAGGACTTACCGTGTTGTGCCCTTGACCTCTAGGTATGGCCTGAGTGAACCTATTTATATTGGTGAAAGAACTTATCTCCCACACTGGCTGAGTTCTAAAGTGGGTTTATGGGTTCTTGAAGCCTCCCATGGTCAGAACTCAACTAGAATTATATAGGAAGTAAGTGAGGAAGTGTAGATTGGATGGGAAGACATCTGTTTCTCTTTGATTCTTCAGAACCTCTTTTTTTCTGATGAAGAAATACCAATTGTACTTATTTATAAACATTGTGTTTTATTTTTCAGATTAGGATTAATTGAATGGATTGAAAATACTATGACCTTGAAGGACCTTCTTTTGAGTAGTATGTCACAAGAGGAGAAAGTGGCATATAACAGGTAATGTCTCCCATGTCACCTTGGGTAACCTAAAAATGCATAGAGATCTTCCTGCATCACAGTTAAAGGAACATGCTAGCTTTCACGACCACCACCCCACACCCACACCCACCCTACACCCACCCTCCCCTGTTCTTGAGGATGGGTTTCATTGTATAGTCCAGGTTTGCATTCGACTCATGAGCACAGGTCCATACTGCCAGCCTGCCCCTCAGCTTGTAATTATTTGTTTTGATTTCTGAAAGCTTATTAGACATTCAACACAAACTAAAAAGTAGCCAAATGTATACACACCAGAGTGTATCCACCTGCACATGTGCTGACTCTTGGTGTAAAATGTTACTGACGGCTTTTTCAAATTCAGGATGAGATTGCTGACAGTAAGAAAAGACTTCATCTTACCTAAAATGGGTTTTGTATATGTATCTACATTCAGGAAATGATAAAGAAATAGCTAGAACCTAGTCTAAAAGTAAGGAAAAATGGATTTGTGAATGATTTGAAAAGATTTAACTTACTGTCGATTGTCAGACTGCCTTTCAGGGTGACATGCCTAGGTCACAGATCTTTGTGTTTACTTTAGCATCTTATTTTTCTCTGTATGAAAAGAGAACTGTATTGTACCTGACTCTATTGTACCAGAGTTTTTGTGTGGGGGAGCTGCCTGAGTTTATCTTGGAGTGATTAAGAATGAATATGGCACATTGAAAGTTGGATTTATTCTTCACTGTTTTTCAATACATTTTCAGTGTTCCTTGCCATGCAAAATACCTCTCTAATCTAATTCTCTTTTTCCTACTTGCTAGTGATCCCAAAGCACCAATTCATGACTATAGAGACTGGCTGATAAAAGTGTCAGGGAAAAGTGATATTAAAGGCTATCTGCTAATGTACAAGTAAGTTTGACTTTTAAGTATTGGAGTCTATGTGCTAATGTACAAGTAAGTTGGACTTTTCTATCTTTGTTCATTCTTCTAAAAAGTGCATACTTTTGTAGAGTCCCGAATTAGTTTATATGATGCCCTGGCATCTGTGTCCAGCACTGGGAAGTGAGAGAAGAAAGCAAAGGATATATTTTGCTGCAGATATCATTATAATATAGTTATTTGAATTAATAATACTTTTTTCTTTGGGGTCAGGGTTTGGATTTTTTTTTTTTTTGAGACAAGGTCTCACTGTGTATCTCTGGCTGTCCTGGAACTCAGAAATCCACTTGTCTCTTCTCCCAAGTGCCACCATGTCCAGCTGATACAGTATTTCAGTGTAAATAATTTTAAGTCTGTTCTAATGAAATGTTTTTCTTAAATTACAGCAGAGCTAACCGGACAGAAACAGTTATGGCTTTTAGAAGAAGGGAAAATAAAGTGCCTGCTGATCTCTTAAAGTAAGTATGTTTGTGACTTCACAAACCTAGTGGCATAGCAGAGATGACATGTGGCTTCTGTCTCCTAGGCGGGCCTTTTTAAAGATGAGCACCAGCCCTGAGGCCTTCCTGGCGCTGCGTACTCACTTTGCCAGCTCTCATGCACTACTGTGCATCAGCCACTGGCTCCTCGGTATTGGAGACAGACACCTGAGCAATTTCATGGTGGACATGGAGACAGGCAGTGTGATTGGAATTGACTTCGGACATGCATTTGGATCGGCTACTCAGGTGTGTTGTGCTTAACTCTCACTCCTGATTTAGAATTGGAATATGTATTAGCCAGGATTCTCTAAAGGAGAAGAACTGATAGAATGAATATATACATGGGATTTATTAAAGTAATTTTAGACCGTGGTTCAGCTAGCCTAACAATGACTGTCTTCTGATAGAAAGGGCAAGAATGCAGTACTTGTTCAGTCCAGGAGACTGGATGTCTCAGCTGTACCAGTCAGGTGCTAGTCTTGGAAGATTCCTAGAGAGCTGCTAGTCTTCAGTCTGTGTTGGAATCCCAAAGAAGTAGATTATAATACCAGCAGAGGAATGCCTTGGCAACAGGATAGATAAACTTTCTAGGGAAACCTAGGGTAAATGGGCAAAAAATAAAAGTTTTCTTGTTCCATGTCTTTTATATAGGCTGCCACCAGGTGTGGCTCAGCTGCAGTATGAGAGTCTTCCCACCTCAAATGATCCAATCAAGGAAATCCCTTACAGGTGCACCCAGAAGCTTGGGTTTTTTAGTAGATTCCAGGGGAAGTCAAGTTGACAACCAAGTGGTGTTATAACACCTCCAGAAATTAATTAAAAGAAGTTGACTTTGGCATTGTTCTGAAACCTGACACTTTCTGAAGAAACAAATAATCTCACTCTCATTTTAGGCTCGTACATGGCCTGTAAGTCATAGGAGACATAGTGATATGTGATCAGAGCCAAGAAAAAAACATTACATTGTTATGAAAACATGTAACTAGAGTGTCCTATACAAAATGTAATTTAAATTGTTTCTGTTGTGCTTGAGTCTCCCAGCCTCTGGATTATTCCATAGAAGTTTATGCTTTGAGAGAATAATGCAATCTGAATTGATTATTCTTGGTTATAGAAATTATCTAGCTGATTTTAAGAAATGTGGAGTTTTCCAGGCATGGTTTATGCCTTTAACCTCAGCAAAAGGGAGGCTAGGGCAGTAAAATGATTGAAAATTCAAGAGAAGCATGGCCTTTAGTGTAAGACCCTAGTTTTAAAAACAGGACCAGTTAGATGGCTCAGTGGGTAAATGTGCATGCCAGGAAGCCTGATGCCCTGAGTTCAGTGCACAGAACCCACATTATGGTATAAGGAGACAACGAGCCCCTGTTTGGACAGAATGAACATTAAAAAGAAAAAAAAAAAGAAAGAAATCAAAAACAAGGAGATAAAAAAAAAAAAAAAAAAAAAAAAAAAAAGCAAACAAGGAGATACAGTTTGTAGTCTCACTAAAAGGGATAATACCTTTAAGGGGGTGCTCTATTTGCATTTTGCCTGTTTCGTTTTGTTTTGTTTTGTTTTTTTGAGAGTTCTAGTTCTTATATGTCATAGTTAACATCACTATTGCTAGGATGAAACACCATAAGTTGAGGAAAGGTTTTATTTGTCTTCCACTTCCACATCATAGCCCATCACTAAAGGAAACCAGAACAGTAACTCAAACATGACAGGAACACGGATGGCAGAAGGGTGCTACTTACTGGCTTGTTTCACATGGCTTGCCCAGCCTCATTTCTTATAGAACCCAGAACCAACAACCTAGGGATGGCTGTTATGGAACCACCCATAATGGGCTGGGTCTTCCCCCATCAATCCCTAATTTAAGAAAGTATTCTACAGGCTTGCCCCATCTTATAGAGGTATTTTCTCAATTGATAGTCCCTCCTTTGAAATGACTTTAGCTTGTGTCAAGTTGACATAAAACTATCCAGCACTATGTACTTAGATATACTTTTTTCTCTTATTTAGTTTCTTCCACTCCCTGAGTTGATGCCTTTTCGTCTAACACGCCAATTTGTCAGTCTCATGTTGCCAATGAAAGAAACGGGTCTGGTATGCATGGTCATGGTGCATGCACTGAGGGCTTTCCGCTCATGTGCAGATCTCCTCACTGACACCATGGAAGTTTTTGTGAAGGAACCCTCCTTTGATTGGAAGGTACATTTTAGTTTTGGATAGACACACTTATGTCTCCTTTGTATTGTGAAAATGCATCATTGTATTTACTGAAATGTTTATATTTTGTGCTACATTTCTCAAAACTAACCATAAAACATCAGATAAAAAGCAGAACATTAGTCAGGCGGTGGTGGCGCATGCCTTTAATCCCAGCACTTGGGAGGCAGAGCAGGCAGATTACTGAGTTCGAGGCCAGCCTGGTCTACAGAGTGAGTTCCAGGACAGCCAGGGCTACGCAGAGAAACCCTGTCTCGAAAAACAAAAAAAACAAAAAAAAGGCAGAACATTTATTTGGAAAAAACATACTACTATGTTTAGTTTGAGCCTAACTGGAGGTGACAGTGTGGATCCAGTGTTAACAGTAAGTATGAGTTCTGTTTTCATACATAATTTATTGCTGTTACTGTTGTTTTAATTATAAATAGGGTCTTACTCTAGCCTGAGCTAGCCTAGAACTCACCACATAGCCAAGGCTTTCCTGGAACTCAAGGGAATCTTGCCTCAACCTCTTGATTTCTGGAATTATAACAATCCTCCGGACCTACAACTTTTTACAAAAATATTTCATTTTTATGGGTATTTTGCCTGCAAATATATAAGTGTACCATATGTGTGCAGTGCCCTCAAAGGCCAGAAGAGGGAGTACCTGGATTAGAATTACAGAAGGTTTTTAACAACCATGTACTTTCTGGGATCTGAACCCTGGTCCTCTGTAAGAACTTCAAGTGCTCTGAATCCTTGAACCATCTCTCTGGCCAACAACAACTTTTGATTTAGAAATCATTCCATGTGATTTTTCTTTTTTTTTTCTTTGTTTTGTTTTTAATTTATTTTTGAGTACACTGTAAGCTGTCAGACATACCAGAAGAGGACATTGAAACCCATTATAGATGGTTGTGAACCACCATGTGGTTGCTGGGAATTGAACTCAGGACCTCTGGAAGAGCAGTCAGTGTTCTTAATGGCTGAGCCATTTCTCTAGCCCATGAATTCTTCCTTAATCCTAAGAACAGACAGTGCTGTTTGAATCAGTAGCGGAGCTCATCCTTTTCTATGGACTTCTCGCCTCTCTGCACCGCATGGTCATGGTGATAAGTGCCGTGTCAGTAGCTGATTAGAATGCTATAGAGCTGTTCCAGTTATAGATCTTTGTTTTAGGATCATTGCTTGATTTAATGTTTTTAATGTAATTTGTATATGCTATTATAATGAGTAGGAAAAAAAATGTGTTCCTTCCCTTTAGGGTTTTGAGCAGACAATGCTGAGAAAAGGAGGATCATGGATTCAAGAAATAAATGTAACTGAAAAGAATTGGTATCCACAACATAAAATATATTATGCTAAGAGAAAGCTAGCAGGAGCCAACCCAGCAGTTATAACTTGGTAAGACTTGATTGTGAACACAGAATCAGTGCGTATTCAGAAGTATGAAGCACTCCAGACTCTTGTGAGCAGTATGACACTCTTCACTGTGTAGATGGAGAAAGTGAGTCTTAGGGAGGCTTACCACTCCAAGCCCAGGCCTGCTAGGACTATGGCTTACACCTGTGTCTGTTTTGGGCTTCTATACAGCCAGCACCAATAGGAGCACCTCATATGAGGAGCTTGGAATTTATATTTGCCTTTGTACTTTTTAGGGCATTTGGCCTATTTGGTCGTGATGAACACTAGTATCTCGTAGTGAAGAACACAGTATGGGCTTCTCAGATAGCAACCTGAGCTGCATTGACCTTTAGGTTTGTTTGAAGTTTTTTAAAATTGAAACCTAAAGCAGATAGAAATTTGTAGGTATTATTCCTAGGAAGTAAAAAACGTAGACTTCAGTTCTGAGCAGTAGTAAGATGTACTCTGTAATTGACTTGATTTTCACAATAGTGTCAGATCTATACAGTGATTGGTGTTACCAAGAGAGTGAGCTGCAGAAATCAATTCAAAGTCTATCAGACTTAAATGTAAAACATTAAGTTGATCTTTATGATTGCACGTGCCTGTGACACAACATTGCTAGGTGTAACCCCAGAAGCATGAGGAAGACCAAGATACACAAGTTGGACTTGAGAATTCCCAACTGTGCTTTACAGGGTGTAATCAAGATCAGAGGAGGAATGGGAAAGTAACTGAGGGTTCTTGAGCTAACCTAAAAGCATAAGGCCTGAAGTTCTATTCCCAGAGCTAGATTTTGTTTTAAGATAAGGGTTGCAGGAATTACTTAGCAATAAGGGTGCTTGCTGCTTTTCCAGAGCACACATGTGCATGGACAAGCAAATAAATTTTTAAAAAATTTTAAGTAGTGGGGCTAGAGAGATAGCTTGGCATTTAAGAGCATTGTTGATCTTTAAAAGAACCCAGGTTTGGTTCCCCCACCCACAATCATCTGTACCTCCAGTTCCAGGGAATCTGAGGCCCCTTCTGTCCTTCTCAGACATAAGGCATCATGTAGTGCACATAAGTGTAGTGCACATGTAGTGTGCAGATAAAACATCCATACACATACAATTAAAAAAAAGTCATCTCTTAAAGAAAAAAAAAGGACAGTCCACATATTGACAAAATCCTTCAATTCTTATTATCTGAGAAAAGATTAATGCCTAAAATAAGCTTGTAAGTTCTTTAAAAGTACAGTGGGGTTGATGGGTAATAGACAACTCAGTAGTTAAGAGCACTTGCTCTTTCAGAAGGCTAGAGTTTCAGTTCCCACTTTACGCAGCTTATAACCGCTTGTAATTCCAACTCCAGGTTATCTGATGTCCACTTCTGGCCCCTGGAGGCACTCACAAGCACAAACATAAATCTCTCAAATAATTTTTCTTAAAGCCCAATGTGGTAATACAAACCTATAATCTCAGCAGATGGGATAGAAGTCATCCTTGACTACATACTAGGTTTGCAGCCATCTGACAAGTGGCCTTTTTAAAAACAAACTCTTTCTAATTTGATAATACAAAGACAACCCAATTTTTAAAACATGATCAAAGTAATCAAACATTTTTCTATAGAAAAATGTACAAATGGTAATGACCACTAACTGAATGGAGACATACTCAGCATAAGTAGTAGTTTAGCAAATGCAATGACAATCTGCTGCTTGTGTGTTATGACAGCTTTCAGGCGGGATGAAAGTGTGTGCAAGAGTGTGGAGATCTGCTTCGAAATTTAAAGAGTTACCAATGTAGCCAGTATGTCCACTCCTGAGTGGCTACAAAAATTTCTAAGCAAATGTTAATAGTTGTATTATTCATGCTTTATTTTTCTACTGACCCAAACTTTGAATTCACAGTTATGAGTGACATGAGGGAGGAAAATGTATAAATCATAAAATAATATTTTTAATGGAAAAAAATATTTTTAATGGATACAAATACAGGTCAAAAGGGGAAAGTCATTTGTGTCTGTGTTTTCATATTCTTTCAATACTTTTTTCCAGTGATGAGCTGCGTCTCGGTCATGAAGCTTCACCTGCCTTTGGGAGTTTTATAGCTGTAGCTCGAGGCAACAAAGACTACAACATTCGTGCGCAAGAGCCAGAGAGTAGACTTTCAGAAGAGACTCAAGTGAAGTGCTTGGTGGATCAGGCGACAGACCCCAATATCCTTGGAAGGACTTGGGGAGGATGGGAGCCTTGGATGTAAAGTCTATAGGTGTCACCAACCATAAAGCATTCTGTCTCTGAGAGAGTCTCCTAGACCTTCACTGGCAGCAGGATATCACTGACAAATTGAGGAAATCTATTTTATAGTGCTGGCAAGATGGCTCAGGGATAAAGGCACTTTTTGCCAACATTAACTAACTTCAATCCCTGAGACCCATATTGGAGACAGTGAATCAACTCCTGGAAGTTGTCCTTTGACCTTCACACATGTGTCATGTCTTACATTCACCCACATTCATATACATGCACACATATAAAAATAAAAAAATATGACAAATATTTCTTCCTCGTTTCAAAGAACCAACTTCGTTTCAATGATTTCTTTACGTTATTTTTTTCATTTTTATTTCATTAATTTCTATTCAGAGCTTGATCTTTTCTGTGTTCTATTGTTGGGTGTGGTGGGTGTTTGTACACCATGGTGTGGAAGCGTGTAGATCCCATGGATCAAATTGAGATCATCGGCTTGGCAGAAGCATCCTACCCTGTTGGCCCATTACAGATTTGTGTGTGTGTCTGTGTGTGTGTGTGTGTCTATGTGTGTATGTGTGTGTCTGTGTGTCTGTTATTCAATCTCAATAGCTGTATTCTTTGTCATTTTTTAATGCTGTTTAAACAACCTGTTCCTTGGTGTAAGTATGTTATTTGAGTCATCTATTTCTGTGTGAGGGTTAATCTGGCTTTATGTCTAAAAGCATTTGTTTTATGGGATTGAGTACACCTGAGTTTTGTGCATGTATGTTCTTGATTCAGTATGAAATGACCTTCATCTCTGATAAGTTAAGCTTTAAGTCTGTTTGGCTTCAAATCCTCCGTGTTTTCTGGTTTCATTAGCCCGGAATATCTTTGTCCATCCTTTCACCCTAAGGTAGTGTCTGTCTTTGATGAGGACAGTAAATGACGAATTTTGTTTCCCTTTTAGACAGGGTCTCTCTACATATCCTTGGTTGTCTTTAGACCAGGCCATCCCAGAAATCCCAGAGATCTCCCTCACTCTGCCTCCCGAGTGCTGGAATTAAAAAGGTTTACCACTATTCCCAGCTGAGTTGTCTTTTCTAATCCAATGTGCTAACCTGTTTCTTTTGAGCAAGAAGTTGGGACCATTGTCTTAGTTGGGGTTTCCATTGATGTGAAGAGACACCATGACCAACACAACTCTTATAAAAGGACATTTAATTAGGGCTAGTGTTCAGAGGTTCAGTCCATTAACATCAAGGCAGGAAGCATGGCAGTGTGAAGGCAGACATGGTGCTGGAGAAGGAGCTCAGGATTCTGCATCTTGATCCAACTGCAACCAGGAGATAACTGTCTCCCAGGCAGCTAGGAAGAGGGTCTCAAAGCCCACCCCCACAGTGACATACTTCCTCCAACAAGGCCACACCTACTCCAACAAGGTGTTCCACTTCCTGGGCTAAGCATATTCAAACCACATTCCATCCACTCCCCGGTACCCATAGGCTTGTTCAAACACATGAGTCTATGGAGGCCAAACCTAAACATAGCATAATGCAAAATACATTCAGTCCAACTTCAAAAGTCCCCACTGTCTCAAAAATATTTAAAAGTTCAAAGTCTCACCTGAGATTCAATCAATTAACTGTAATTCCCCTATAAAATCAAAATCAAGAAGCAGATCACATACGTCCAACATCACAGGGTATACATTACCATTCCAAAATGACATAGGAAATCCCAGACAAAAGCAAGACAAAAAGGCAACTCAGCAAACTCCAAATTCTGCATCTATGAAGATAAGTCTGATGTCAAAGTGCCCTTCAGATCCCCAAATCCTTCCAGCTTTCTTGACTGTAACAAACTTCTTTTGGGCTATTTCCACTCCCTTTTAGTACCTTTCCTCAGCAGGTATCACACAGCTCTGACATCTTTTAACGTCTTGGGGTTTCCAAAGCAACTTCATCTTCACAGCTTCTTGTTCCAGTGTCGATCCACACATGATCTAGGCTCCACAAAGGGGCTTGGGTCACATCTCCAGCTCTACCCTCTGTAGTACTCCAGGATCTTGTGGGTTCCACTCCATTGCTGCTGCAGTTCTTGGTTGTCATCCCATTGTACTGGCATCTCCAGTATTCTGCATCTTCTGCAGCAATTAGACTTCACCAATAGCCTCTCATAGGCTTCCTTCATGGTGCTAAGTCTCAACTTCTTTGCATGATCCCTTCAGTCCTGGGCTGTGAACTCCAACTGAAGCTGCACCTTCACCATTGGTCTTCCATGGCCTCTCACAGTACCAAGCCTCAGCTACTCTCTATGACCCTTTCATATCTTCAAAACCAGTACTGCCTGGGTGATTCTTACACATTACCCATTCCAGATGCAGCGTGAGGTACAACCTTGCCTATCTCTGGAACACAGCTTCTTTGTGCTCCCAAGAAAACATGTCCCAGAAGATTTCACCTTGATGATACTTGTTTCTTCTTAATCATTGTTTCTTCTTAATTCTTCTTATTTTTGATGATACTTGTTTCTTGCTAATTCCTTAGATCCAACTAACCAACATCAGTTGTCCTAGTAACCGCTTTTATTCTTGACTCTAAACCAGAACCACATGACTAAAGCTGCCAGTTCTGCTTCTTGCTGAGGCTGGAACATGGCATCCCTTATTCTATTACCAGCTTTCTGTTTTCCAACTCCTTCACGCCTAAACTTGGCTGTCCTGGAACTCAGTCTGTAGATTGACCATGAACTCAAGAGATATGCGTGGCTCTGTCTCCTGAATGCTAGGATTAAAGGTGTGTACCAACATGCCTGGATTTAAGCTCTCTTCACCTAGAACTTGCTGTATCCCTTGAACTCATTGATCTGTTTGGCTTTGTCTCCTGGGATTAAAGGTGTATACCACCATGTGTGGACATAAGCTTTTCATGGCCACTTAGAAATCCAGATCAAAAGCCTGTGTCTTCCAGCCTTAAATTCTGGATCACATGTGTGTCGTCTATTTCTGGATTTTAGTTCATTCCAGGTTCAATGTTCGAATGAAAACAATAACCAGGTAATAATGCCTAAATATAACTATCCCTTGTTCAACTGCAAAAACATAAACAATAAGCTTACCTGGGTGGGATCTTCCCCAGAAGTCACCCCTCTCTTAATTTAACTCTTTGAACATAGAATTTGGCTCCATTCTACTTCCTGGTGTCCTTTATTCTTTGAACCATACATTTTGTATTTTTCCTCTCTAAGCTTTCTAAGTTTGATAAACTGGGTTATTTTGAGACCTCCTTTTATCAATGCAATTAGTCTGAGTCTCTTCACCTCAGCCTCAGGCAGACTTTTCAGACAAGGGCAAGAGGCAGCCACATTCTTCAAAATATCACAAAAAGAGTCTCTGGGTCACATACAAAAATTCTCATGAAGCCTCTAGAGCCAGGTTTCCACAGAAAACAGAAAGCTGGCAAATCACCCTCAGCACCACTGTCTTCCATATTTCTACTAGGGTGGACCACTGGGCCCCACTGAAAGGAGTCTACTGCTTTCCAAAGTCGCACAGTCCACATTTCTCTAAACAAAAGCATGGTCTGGCCAATCGCAGTAGTATCCCAGTCTCCAATACCCAAGTCGGCATTAGTTAGGATTTCCATTACAGTGAAGAGACACCATGACCAAGGCAACTTTTATAAAGGACAGCATTTAATTAGAGTTGGCTTACAGGTTCAGAAGTTCAGTCCATTATCATCAAGGTGGGAAGCCTAGCAGTGTCCAGGCAGACATGGTGCTATAGAAGGAGCTGAGTTGCATCTTGACCCAGCTGCAGCCAGGAGAGAACTGTCTCTCAGGCAGCTAGAAAGAAGATCTCAAAGCCCACCCCCACAATAACACACCTACTCCAACAAGTCCACACCTCCCTAACAGTGCCACTCCGTGGACCAAGCATATTCAAACCACCACATCATTGATAGTCAAAGTTATTATTGAAAGATATATATTGATTCCTGACATCTTATTTTGACTCATGTTTTCTTAGTCCTCCTTTGTGTAATCACTAACCTAACCACTAACCACTGTTTTTTTAATTTCAGTCTCATGAATATCCTTTGAAATATCCATTCCTCTGTAGGACTTACTAGGTAAACTTTATGCTGCTTTTATCATGAAAATTTTTTCTTTCTCAAATATGACTTATAGTGTTGCTGGCTATAGAAATTGAAGTTGGTTTCTATGGTCTTTCAGAACTTACAGAACATTGGTCTAAACTGCCTTTTAAAGTCTCTGTTGAAAACTCAGCTGTTTTTCTGATGAGTCTGCCTTTACCATTGACTTGCTCTCTCTTGCAGCTTTCATTATTCTGTTGTTGTTGTTGTTGTTGTTGTTGTTCTGTTGTGCATTCAGTATTTTGACTTTTATATGATATAGGAACATTTTCACTTCAGTCCTTAGATTGAGAGTATTTTCTATGATTTTATTGAAAACTTTTTCTGTGACTTTGACCTGGATTTCTTCTATGCCTAAGATTTATAGGTTTGGTCTTTTCGTAGTGTCTCAAACATCCTATATGTTCTGTTTCACAATGTTTAAAAGTCTATCATTCTTTTCAAATGAATAATTCATCATAGCTACTTTATTTTCAGGTCCTGATTTTTTTATCTTTAGTATGCCTGATGCTGTTAGTGAGGCATTCCAATGAACATTTTATTAGACTTACTGAATTTTTCATTTCAAGTACTATTTCAGTTTGAGGATTCTTCAGTAATTCTCTTGATTTAATTCCTTTCCCCATACTTAATTGTTCTGGAACTTTCTCTGTAGACTGACTTTGAACTCATGCCTGTCTCCTAAGAACTGCATGTAAAGGTGTGAACCACTATGCCTGGATCTAAAACTTGCTTTGTTTCAGGCTGACCTTGAACTCAGATCTGCTTGCCTTTGCCTTCTGGGATTAAAGGCTTTATAAGACCATGCATGAGCTGGGCAGTGGTGGCACATGCCTTTGATCCCAGCACTTGGGAGGCAGAGGCAGGTGGATTTCTGAGCTTGAGGCCAGCCTTGTCTACAGAGTGAGTTCCAGGACACCCAGGGCTACACAGAGAAACCCTGTTTTGAAAGACTATGCATGAACCTAAACTTAGCTAAGTGGGATTTTGCCCCAAGGTCACCACTCCCTTAATCCAATTTAATATCCTTGAACACAGGATTCAGCTCCATTTTCACTTCCTGGTGCCCCTTTAATTCTCAAACCATGTATTTTATATTTTTCCTCTCTAAGCTTACTATGCTTATTCAAAACCCTCTTCATGAGACTTAACCCAAGAATAAAGTCTATGATGGACATTTCTGAGACTTCCTTTGTCAATGCAATTAATCTGAGTTTCTTCACCTTACCCTCATGCAGACTCTTCAGACATGGGCAAAAAAGCAGCCATATTCTTCACCAAAATACCACAAAAACAGTCTCTAGGCCACATAATGAAGTTCTCCACTGAAACCTCTGCACAGTTCAGTCACTCACAGCAACAAAGTATTCTATATTCCTGGTAGGATGGCTCATTAAGGCCCTCTTAAAACATCTCGGCTCTTTGCCTGCTAGCCTTGTGGTACTGAACAACTGCTAGATCCTTGGACTTCCATTCACAGCTGCTGCTAACCATTGATGGGGAGTAGGTCTACAGACTACACCCAGCAGGTCTGGTCCCATAAAGACACCATATCCTGAAGCTTCCTAGAGCAGCAGAGCATGGTGGAACCACTGCTCTCAGTACAGCAGGATTTCAGGATCCTAGAGGAAGCCTGAGTCCCAGGAGCTCTTACACCCAGGAGCTCAGGATCACAGGATCACAAGACATCTGGACTCTGAGGAGTTCTGACACAAGCAAGATAACTGGAAAGACAGGCTCCAGTCTGAGACAGTGAGTGCAGGTAGTACTAGAGTTAACCAGATGGTGAAAGGCAAGCACAAGAATATAAGCAACAGAAATCAAAGTTACCTGGCATCATCAGAACCCAGTAATATCATAGCAAGTCCTGGACACCCCATCACATGAGAAAAGCAGGATTCAGATTTAAATTCACGTATCATGATGGTGATAGTGGACTTTAAGAAAGATATACACAACTCCCTTAAAGAAATACAGGAGAACACAGGTAAACAGGTAGAAGCCCTTAAAGAGGAAACACAAAAATCCCTTAAAGAATTACAAGAAAATACAACCAAACAGGTGAAGGAATTGAACAAAACCATACAGGATCTAAAAATGGAAGTAGAAACAATAAAGACTACCCTGGAGATAGAAAATCTAGGAAAGAAACCAGAAGTCAGATGCAAGCATCACCAACAGAATACAAGAGATAGAAGATAGAATCTCATGTGCAGAAGATACCATGGAAAACATTGACACAACGGTCAAAGAAAATGCAAAAAGCTCCTAACCCAAAACGTCCAGGAAATCCAGGACACAATGAGAAGACCAAACCTAAGGATAATAGGTATAGATGAGAGTGAAGATTCCCAACTTAAAGGGACAGTAAATATCTTCAACAAAATTATGGAGGAAAACTTTCGTAACCTAAAGAAAGAGATGCCCATAAACATACAAGAAGGCTACAGAACTCCAAATAGACTAGACCAGAAAAGAAATACCTCCTGTCACATAATAATCAAAACATCAAATGCACAAAACAAAGAAAAAATACTAAAAGCAGTAAGGGAAAAAGGTCACAACATATAAAGGCAGACCTATAAGAATTACACCAGACTTCTCACCAGAGACTATAAAAGCCAGAAGAGCCTGGAGTGATATCATACAGACCCTAAGAAAACACAAATGCCAGCCCAGACTACTTTATACCCAGCAAAACTCTCAATTACCATAGATGGAGAAACCAAGATATTCCATGACAAAGCCAAATTTATACAATATCTTCTCACAAAACCAGCACTACAAAAGATAATATATGGAAAACTCCAACACAAGGAAAGAAATTACAACCTAGAAAAATAAAGTGATCTTCTAACAAACCCAAAAGAAGATAGCTACACAGACATAAATATACCTTTAATAACTAAAATAACAGGAAGAAGTGATCACTGTTCCTTAATATCTCTTAACATCAATGGCCTCAGTTCTCCAATAAAAAGACGTAGAATAGCAGACTGGATTCGTAAACAGGACCCAGAATTTTGCTGTATACAGGAAACGCAGCTCAGTGGCAAAGACAGACACTACCTCAAAGTAAAGGGGTGGAAAACAATTTTACAAGCAAATGGTCCCAAGAAACAATCTGGAATAGCCATTCTAACATCAAATAAAATAAACTTTCAACCAAATGTAATAAAAAAAGATAAGGAACGACACTTCATACTCATCAAAGGAAAAGTCTACCAAGATGAACTCTCAATTCTGAACATCTATGCCCCAAAATTCATAAAAGAAACTTTCCGAAAACTTAAAGCACACATTGCACCAAACACAACAATAGTGGGGGATTTCAACACTCCACTCTCTGCAATGGACAGATAATGGAAACATAAAGTAAACAGAGACACAGTGGAATTAATGGAAGGTTTAAACCAAATGGATTTAACAGATATCTATAGAACATTTCATCCTAAAACAAAAGAATATACCTTTTTTCCTCAGCACCTCATGGTACCTTCTCCAAAATAGACCATATAATTGGTCACAAAGCAGACCTCAACAGATACAAAAATATTGAAATAATCCCTTGCATCCTATCAGATCACTACGGACTAAGGCTTGTCTTCAATAATAACAAAAAACAATGGAAAGCCCACATACACCTAGAAACTGAACAACACTTTACTCAATGATAACTTGGTAAAGGAACAAAGAAAGAAAGAAATGAAAGACTTTTTAGCATTTAATGAAAATGAAGGCTTGTCCTACTAAAACTTATGGGACACAATGATCACAGTGCTAAGGGGAAAACTCACAGCTCTTAAGTGTCTACAAAACAACTGGAGAGAGCATACACTAGCAACTTGACAGCACACCTGAAAGCTCTAGAACAAAAAGAAGCAAATACACCCAAGAGGAGTAGACGGTAGGAAATAATCAAACTCAGGGCTGAAATCAACCAAGTAGAAACAAAAAGAACTATACAAAGAATCAATAAATCCAGGAGCTGGTTCTTTGAGAAAATCAACAAGATAGATAAACCAGTAGCCAGACTAACCAGAAGGCACAGAGACAGTATCCAAATTAATAAAATCAGAACTGAAAAGGGAGACATGACAACAGAAACTGAGGAAATTCAAAAAATCATCAGATCTTGCTACAAAAGCTTATACTCAACAAAACTAGAAAATCTGCATGAAATGAACATTTTTTTTAGACAAATACCAGGTGCCAAAGTTAAATCAGGAGCAGATAAGCCATCTAAACAGGCCCATAACACCTAAAGGAATAGCAGCAGTCATTAAAAGTCTCCCCACCAAAAAAAAGCACAGGACCAGATGGTTTTAGTGCAGAATTCTATCAGATCCTCAAGGAAGACCTAATACCAATTCTCTTCAAACTATTCCACAAAATAGAAACAGAAGGAACACTACCCAATTCATTCTATGAAGCCACAATCACACTCATACCTAAACCTCACAAAGACACAACAAAGAAAGAGAACTTCAGACCAATCTCCCCTATTAATACCAATGCAAAAATACTCAATAAAATTCTGACAAAACAAAAGAGGGGGAACGGTACCCCCCAGAAGGAGTCCCCCTGAAATACTCTCCATCATGCCTTGTTCACTTTTAACTCCCTAAAGCTGAATGCTCATGGCAAATTTGCTGCTCACTGCCTCTGGCACCACCGAGACCAACAAAAACTTTGCTACAGATATGGGGAAGGACCCTTTTACCATTTAAGGGAATGGCCCAGACCCAGTTCCCTTAAGGGGCCAAGGATTGATATGCCTGTTTGATACCACAGAAGGCACAGCTAACTGGCTACCAAAAAGATTAATGAAATAAATAGATACCCCCACAAAGCCAGGCCCAACCATAAATAAGATGAATAACAATTTACATCCAGGAAAGAGAAATCTCCCTGAGAATTCCCTTCTTTTTCCTTTCCATGTAAAAATGAATCACCCATGATGTCTGCTGTTAGAAGTTCTAATCCAGAAGCTGGCCTCCGAACTTACACTACTCATACCTTTGAAGGGCCACTGTCAAGAACATCAAACAGCTAGAGACTGACATCACTAATCTGAAGAAATCCCTCGTTTCACAGTCTGAAGAGACCTCCTAAAATCGCAAAGATCCTTATTGGAATTGATTTACTCTATTACAATAGAAAAGGCTGTGTACAGCTCTTGACTGTGTACAGCCCTTAAAGAAGAATGTTGCCTTTACATAGACAAGACAGGGAGGGTTAAAGAGAGCATGAAATAGGTCAATGAAGGCCCTGAGATAAATCAGAGAGAGAAAGAGACAGATGAATTCTGGTACAAGAATTGGTTTTCAGTCTCTCCGAGGTTGTCAACCCTACTTCTTTATTTGGGTTCTTTTTGCTTATTTCTGCTGGTCCCTGGGCCTCTAATAGGCTGACTAACTCTGTGAAACAACAGACAAATAATCTGGTAGCAAAACCTATTCAGATACATTATAATAAGTTAGCTATGGAGGACCACAAGACTCAAGATGAGGTTGTTACTTTCTACATGGTGTTCCCAAAACCCATCTCCACCCAACCTAAAAGGGGGGACTTCTGCCCCTAGACCAAGCAGAAAGGGGCCACCTAGAACCCCCTCTGACAGGCGATCTGAATTCTTGTTTAGGCTGCGAGGCTAAGCACTGCAAGGGAATATCAATAAAAGATAAAAATATCTCTCTGGGTTCCCTGAGGGACAAGCCTGACTGCATAGGGGTTGATGTCCAAAGTATCCTCTCTCCAGGAAGAAGACATCGGGACAGATATGGCCCTCATCCCTCACTAGACAACAACAGGGGGACTGGCACCATTACAAGATCCCATTCAATTACTGGAGGTCAGGCCTCTATCCCCACCTTCTCAAGATTAGAATTGCCACAGCCCTTCTATACTTAGAGAAGGGAGGAGATGTCAGAGGCAGCCCTGCTTACACACTGAAGGCCTAAAATCAGCCATAGGCCTAAAATCAGCAATAGGCCTGTCAAACATGTATACTAACACCAAGTCTTGGATCTCAGTGGAAAAACATTGAAACAGATGGCTATAAGCTATTGCAAACAGGCACCTTTTGTGGAAATTTACAAGCCTGAGTAGTCATAGACCTTGTAAATAGGTAGCCTTGGCAGACAAAACCAACTTAGATAAGGACAAGTGAGTCATAGGCAGAGTCATAGTGACTTGTCCCCTGAACCTTCACCCAGCCGATACCCGGTTCTGAAAGATATCTGTATTCCCCCTGAACACCCACACTCCAGTGTCATGTCCTTCCCCACATCCTGCCTTTCCGTATTTATAACCCCTGTGTGAATGAGTTATGATTTGAGGAAAAGTAAATAAATTATTTGTAAAAAATTCTGACAAAACAAATCCAAGAACAAATCAAAATAATCATTCATCATGATCAAGTAGGCTTTATCCCAGGAATGTAGGGATGGTTCAATATTTGGAAATCCATCAATGTAATCCACTATATAAACAAACTCAAAGGAAAAAAAACCACAGGATCATATCACTAGATGCTAAGAAAGCATTTGACAAAATTCAACATCCCTTCATGGTTAATGTCTTGGAAAGATCAGGAAATCAAGGCCCATACCTAAACATAGTAAAAGCAATATACAGCAAACCTGTATACAACTCAAACTAAATGGAGAAAAACTTGAAGCAATCCCACTAAGATCAGGGACTAGACAAGGCTGTCCATTCTCTCCCTACCTATTTAATATAGTACTAATTAGACCAATTAGACAACAAAAAGAAGTCAAAGGGATACAAACAGGAAAGGAAAAAGTCAAAATATCAGTATTTGCAGATGATATAATAGTATACTTAAGTGATCCCAAAATTTCTACCAGAGAACTCCTAAACCTGATAAACAACTTCAGCAAAGTGGCTGGATATAAAATCAACTCAAACAAATCAGTAGCCTTCCTCTACTCAAAAAATAAACATGATGAGAAATAAAATAGGGAAATGACACCCTTCACAATAGTCACAAATAATATAAAATACCTTGGTGTGAATCTAACCAAGCAAGTGAAAGATCTGTTTGACAAGAAACTTCAAGTCTCTGAAGAAAGAAATTGAAGATCTCAGAAGATGAAAAGATCTCCAATGCTCATGCATTGGCAGGATTAATATAGTAAAAATGGCCATCTTGCCAAAAGCAATCTACAAATGCAGTGCAATCCCTATAAAATTTCCAACTCAATTCTTCACAGACACAGAAAGAGTAATTCTCAAATTTATCTGGAATAACAAAAAACTAGTATAGTCAAAACTATTCTCAACAATAAAAGAACTTCTGGAGGAATCACCATCCCTGATCTCAAGCTGTACTACAGAGCAATAGTCATAAAAACTGCATGGTATTGGTACAGAGACAGGCAGGAAGATCAATGGAATAGAATTGAAGACCCAGAAATGAACCAATACACCTATGGTCACTTGATCTTTGACAAAGGAGCTAAACTGTCCAATGGAAAAAGGACAGCATTTTCAACAAATGGGGCTGGTTTAACTGGAGGTCAGCATGTAGAAGAATGCAAATTGATCCATTCTTATCTCCTTGTACAAAGCTCAAGTCTAAGTGGATAAAGGACCTTCACATAAAACCAGATACACTGAAACTAATAGAAGGGGAAGGAACTTGAATACTTGGGCACAGGGGTAAAGTTCCTGAACAGAGCACCAATGGTTTATGCTCTAAGATCAAGAATCAACAAATGGGACCTCATAAAATTGCAAAGTTTCTGTAAGGTAAAGGACACTGTCAATACGACAAAACAGCAACCAACAGATTGGGAAAAGATCTTTACCAATCCCATGTCCGATAGAGGGCTAATATCCAATATATACAAAGAACTCAAGATATTGTACTCCAGACAACCAAATAACCCTATTAAAAAATGGGGCACAGAGCTAAACAAAGAATTCTCAACAGAGGAAACTCAAATTGCTGAGAAGCACCTAAAGAAATGTTCAGCATCCTTAGTCATCTGGGAAATGCAAATCAAAACAACCCTGAGATTCCACCTCACACAAGTCAGAGTGGCTAAGATCAAAAACTTAGGTGATAGCAGATACTGGTGAGAATGTGGAGAAAGAGAAACACTCCTCCATTGTTGGTGGGATTGCAAGATGGTGCAACCACTCTTAAAATCAGTCAGGTGGTTCCTCATAAATTTGGACAGAGCATTACCCGAGGACCCAGCTATATCACTCCTGGGCATATACCCAGAAGATGCTCCAACATATAACAAGGACCCATGCTCCACTATGTTCATAGCTGCCTTACTTATAATAACCAGAAGCTGGAAAGAACTCAGATGTCCTTCAACAGAGGATTGGATACAAAAAATGTGGTACATTTACACAATGGAGTATTACTCAGCTATTAAAAACAATGACCCGGGCGGTGGTGGTGCACGCCTTTAATCCCAGCACTTGGGAGGCAGAGGCAGGAGGATTTCTGAGTTCGAGGCCAGCCTGGTCTACCGAGTGAGTTCCAGGACAGCCAGGGCTACACAGAGAAACCGTGTCTCAAAAAACCAAAAAAACAAAACAAAAAAAATAAAAACAATGAATTTGAGAAATTCTTAGGTAAATGGATGGAACCTGAAAATATCATCCTGAGTGAGGTAACCCAATCACAAAAGAACACACATGGTATTCACTCACAGATAATTGGATATTAGCCCAAAAGCTTGCAATACCCAGGATACAATTCACAGACCACATGAAGCTCATGAAAGAAGACCAAAGTGTAGGTGCTTCGGTCCATCTTAGAAGGAGTAATGAAATACTCAAGAGAGCAAATATGAAGACAAAGAAACTGAAGGAGGGGCTGTCTGGAGACCATTCCACCTGGGTATCCATGCTATATACAGTCACCAAAGGTAGACAATGATGTGGAAGTCAGGAAGTGCATGCTGACAGGAGCCCGATATAGCTGTCTCCTTAGAGGTCTGCCAGAGTCTGACATATACAGAGACGGATGCTCACAGCTAACCATTGAACTGATCACAAGGTCCCCAATGGAGGAGTGAGAGAGAAGACTGAAGGAGCTGAAAGGGTTTGTGGCCCCATGAGCAGAGCAACAATACCCACCAACCAGAGCTCCCAGGGTCTACACTACCAGCCTGGGAGCACATAGGGAGGGACCCACGGTTCCAGCTCTCTATGTAAGGGAGGATGGCCTTGTTGGGCATAGGTGGGAGAGGAGATCCTTGGTCCCATGAAGGCTGGATGCCCCAGTGTGGAGGAATTCGAGGGAGGGAATGTGGGAGTGGGGGGATGGGTGGGAGCACATCCTCATAGAAGCAAGAGGAAGGAGGATAGGATAGGCTGTTTCTGGGCTGGGGGGAAATGGGGTAAGGGGATAACATCTGAAATGTAAATAAAATATCCAATAAAAAGGGAAAAAATGTATTATCTTCATGTATGTATCTTCTTCCAGCTGCAACTAGGAAGCACTGGGTAAGCAGCATTTCTACAGATGAAAATTCATTCAATAAAATATGACTTTCCTATGCAAAAAAAAAAACAAAACAAAAACAAAAACAAAACAAAAAACAAACAAAAAAAACAACTCAAGGCTTTCCAAACCCAAAGTCCCCAAATCCACATTCTTTCCCCCTCCCAAAAAGCAAAGCAAAGCAAAACAAAACAAAAAACCAAAGCCATGGTCAGTCCTATCACAGCATTAGCCCCAGTCTCTAGTAACAACTTCTGTCTAACTAGGGTTTTACTGTGAACAGACACCATAACCAGGGCAACTGTTATAAGGACAACATTTCATTGGCTCTGGCTTACAGGTTCAGAGGTTCAGTCCCATATTATCAAGGCAGCATCTAAGCAGGCATGGTGCAGGAGGAGCTGAGAGTTCTAAGTCTTCATCTCAAGGTTTCTAGCAGAATACTGGCTTCTAGGAAGCTAGGATGAGGGTCTCAAAACCCACCCCCACAATGACACACCTGCTCCAACAAAAGTACACCTTCTAGTATTGTCACTCCCTGGACCAAGCATATACAAACCATCACAGTGGGCATGGCTGTTCACACATGAGCCATATTCTTGCATAGTTCCATGGCAGAGTGGTCACACATGTTCACATGGATGTTGTGTCCCCAGTCTCATCTCTTGCTAGAGTGGGAATGCCTATTTACCACCAACTGTGTCCCAAAGCCATCCCTTGGTGGCAAAAGCATATCTGTTTACATGTAATCCCTGTCCCAGTGTTATCCCAAAACAACAATTTTGGTTACTAGCATGATCTTAAACACACACCAAGAAAGTAAAAGCAAGATTAAAATGATCAGTATGTTTCTTCAACAGTTCAAGGGACAACAGACTTTATATATTTTACTTAACCATATGCAATGGTATTTAGGTGATTATTTTTCACTAACTATTCTCTTCCTGAATATAATATATATCTCAGATATAAAACAAGATCCTGGCTTGCTTCAGCACCACAGTTGCTTATACGCACAGCTAAGAAAAATAGACTCACCAACTAAAGGCATCCAATTCTGTACTTATCCAACCGCTGGGCTTATCTGACCTCTAAGGTCCAGACTTCTGGACTGCCCCTATATCCTTCTCAATATGGATTGACCTCTCAAGCTACATCTTTTCATAACAACAAACTCCTTCCCAGGTCCTATACCCATATGAGACCTCCCAAGATAGCTCAGTTTTCTTCAGCCTCTTCCCAGCCCCCACTCCCATCTGAAATGGTGAGCTATCTGGCTCAACTTTTCAACTCTACTGACATTCCTCTCTTTCTGATCTGACTCAACCCTAAATATCCACAGCTCTTCCCAACTCTATATGTAAACCCCTATCTATCTATGGACACCCACTTCTTCTCTTCTTTGTGTCCTCCACTCCTAGACAATTTGCAGTTTCACTCTGCAACCAAATCATCCATTTTCAGCCTTCTACTGGTTATTTTTCAGAGATTTACACTAGAAGTGCTTGTTGGCAACTGTATGATTCATCACAGCTGATCAAGTTAAAACTCCCCTCCTGCTATGTGAAACCACTTGGCCTATAACCCTTAAATAATGGGGACAGAGTCTTAGCCTTACCCCATCATCCCTCTTCCCCACCCCTCTGAAGGAAGAAGCCAGTGAGAGAAAACATCATGCCTCTTGTTTTTATCTGTTCTTATGGTGTACTCATAATGTTTTGTTGATGGACTGTGCCCTTACCCATTATGAAGGGTCCTTGATTTTTTAATGTTTTGTCAGATATTAAAACAGCCACATCTGTCTGTTTCCTAGGTCCATTTGCTTGGAATAGTTTTCCCTACCCTTTTTACCCTAAGGATGTGTGATGCTTATTGCTGGTTGTCAACTTGACTATATATAGAATGAATTAAAACCCTGATGGCTGGATATACACCTATGAGGGATTTTCCTTGATTAAATCATTTGCAAAGTGGGAAGACCCACCCTTAATGTAGGCCACACATTCTTCTGTTAGAAGGCTATATAAAGGACATCGAAAGGGAAAATTCTTGCAAACCTGCTTACCCTCACTCTTACTAGCGAATCAATTCCTTCAGCATCACTAGAGCCTACTTCAGGATTCCAAGACATACTGAAGACTAACTAAGACATCCTGCTTTGTGGACTGAATAAATACTACTGGATTCTTGAACTTTCCAACTGGAGACAGTCTTTGGTGGAATAGTCTAACCAAAGTCTATGTCTATTAAGCCACTCTAAGAAAATACATCCCATGTTTTATTAGAGAACCATGACTAATAGAAGGAGTGTCTGTTTCATGGTGAGATACATTCCTTGAAGGCAACAATTTTTTTTGACGGGAAAATGGGTGGGGGGATCCAATCTACTAGTCTATGTTGTAACTGGGGAAGCAAGACCATTTATATTCATAGTTATTACTGAAAGGTGTGTATTCATTCTCATCATTTAATTTTTTACTTTGATTATTTCCCCTTTTTGTCTTGCTTAATCATTTTTGTACCAATTTATTTTTCATGTGATTACACTATACATGACATACTTTGGTCATATTTGCCACAAGTTATCTTATGGCCTTCTCCCTCTCCTATACATCCTCCGCCTCTTTCCAATAAGACCTCCTCCTACTTTCATTCTTTTGTGACCCAGGGAGTGTAATTTGGGTTTACAGGAGTGTATGCATCTTACCACTGAGGAACATACCTTCTCTCAACCATAAATAGCTATCTGCATAGAAATCCTCAGGAGGATCACCACTGTGAGTTCAAGGCCAATTTGAACTTCATAGCAACCATTTCTGCCTTGGGACATCTATCTGTCTGACTATCTATCTATCTATCATCTATCTATCTATCTATCTATCTATCTATCTATCTATCTATCTATCTATCTATCTATCATCTCTCTAGATATGTCTATAGATATAGACATATATGTCTATATAAATAGATATATAAATATGTTAAAGAGTTATTTATATATATGAATACACTGTCACTCTTTCCAGACACATCAGAAGAGGGCATCTGATCCCATTACAGATGATTGCGAGCCACCATGTGGTTGCTGGGTGGATTGAACTCAGGATCTCCAGAAGAGCAGTCAGTGCTCTTAACTGCTGAGCTACATCTCCAGCCCGATAAATATATTTTAAAATGGGAATGTTAACATAATAGACCATGTTCATCTAGATGCCAATTGATTCTATAAGTATGTAGATATTTAAATGTCATATTTAAGTGTCAGTATCTGATTCAAAATAAACTGTTATAAATTTTATTGTGCTTAAAAATTACATCTTTTTTTGTCACCCTGATCATTCTATACAAAATTAATTCTGACCTGGTGCACATTAGAAACTTTGCTGTCACTTCTTAGCTTTTTTCAATAGTTAATTATCAAGTCCTGTTGCTTCTTTGTATGTTAGAAGGGTTGATCCCTATGCTTTGCTTTTCGTGCCACCTTTTGCAATTCAATTTTCGTTGTTTCTGATTATTTCACTGAAAAAGGTTCTTGAGATAGGGTTTTGGCTCTGTAGTACAACTAACTGTCCCTGACCTCTCACGGTCCTCTAGCCTCAACCTAAGTCAGTGGTTGAGAACCTATGGGATACAATCCCTTTGAAAGTTGAAAGGCCTTTTGACAGAGGTTACATATCATATATCCTGTATATCATATAGCTACATTATGATTCATAACAGTAGCAAAATTTTAATTATGAAATAGCAACTAAAATTTTATGACTGGGGGGGGTTTCACCAAAACCTGAGGAACTGTACTAAACCTGTGTACTGTTAGAAAGGGTGAGAAACACTGACCTAAGTGCTGAGATTCAGTCGTGATTCTCCATGCAATCTTCTCACACTTTAGGTTTTTAGATGTTGGGTTACATGTCACGCAGACTGGCTGTGAACTCAATATATAATCAAAGATGACCTTGAACTCCTACAGATCATTCTGCTTTTGTGTCCTGAGTATTACAGGTGTGTACCTGTATACCTGTGTTTGTTATATATTCCTTTGTGTTTGTTTGTTTGTTTTAGGACTGGGTCTCACTGTGAATCCCTGTCTTAGAAACTGTGGCCACCTATTATCTCTGCATCCTACATGCCAGAATTACAGATCTATAGCCCCATGCCTGGCTGGTTTTGCAATATTTTCTTACCTAGTGTTTTAGTTAGGGTTTTACTGCTGTGAACAGCCACCATGACCAAGGCAACTCTTTCTTTTTTTTGTTTTTTGTTTTTTTGTTTTTTGTTTGTTTGTTTTGTTTTTCAAGACAGGGTTTCTCTGTGTAGCCCTGGCTGTCCTGGAACTTACTCTGTAGACCAGACTGGCCTCGAACTTAGAAATCCACCTGCCTCTGCCTCCCAAGTGCTGGGATTAAAGGCATGCGCCACCACTGCCCAGTACAAGGCAACTCTTATAAGGACATTTAATTGGGGCTGGTTTACAGATTCAGAGGTTCAGTCCATTATCATGAATGCAGGAATATGGCAGCATCCAGGCAGGCACTGTACAGGAGGAGCTGAGAGGTCTATATCTTCATCTGAAGGCTGCTAGCAGAATATTGACTTCCAGGCATCTAGGATGAGCGTCTTTTTTAAAAAAATGTTAATCAAAGGCTTTATAAGTTTGGTAATGCTCAATAACAAGATGCCCATACAATCAGAAGTGTATCCCAATACTCAACCTAGATACACCAACTACCTTTGACTGGCGGAGACACACGAGCATCTGCCTCCATGTTCCTCTCTCTCTCTCTCTCTCTCTCTCTCTCTGTCTCTGTCTCTCTCTCTCTCACACACACACACACACGCACACACACACGCACACACATCTCTTAGCTCCTCCTCTTCTTCTCCTCTTCCTCCCCTTACCCCTCCTCTTCCTCTCCTTACTCCTCCCACCTTAGCTCCTCCTATGTATCACCCTTCCTGTTAAAATAAAATTTTTATCTCAAAATACAATTAAAGCATAACTATATCAATTTGTATCAGTAAGGTACAAGATAGACCTAATACCCAGTCCATCATTTTGTTGACTAAACAGAACCTCTGTCATCTCTCCTAACTAAAAGACTTAATTCTGAACCTGGCTTTTTTCTTGGCTTTAGAATGAATGTCAGCTGAAAACCATCGTCTCTAGTCTTTTCTCTCAAAGTAAATAGCGTGGGTTGGCTATGAGACTATAAGTCTTCAACCCCGTCAGAAATCTAGAATGACTGAATTAACTGAAATTATGGGAAGCACAAAGCATAGCTTCTAAAACTTAGCCAATTTATAGAGATCACTGAACACCTGGACAGTCCCTATACTACAAAACGTTGGAGCATCTGATCTTCAGCCTTCTGGCCCAGGATCATCTGACAGACCTAGTGATGTAGAATTATTAAGGGCTAATTGCTCTGTCTTGGCAGATATAATCAGTCGACTATTCCGAAAGTGTGTCCTTTTCATGACAGTAATTTATCTGTAGATGAAAAGAGGCAATTCTTATCTAGTGGCTGTCTCACCACAACTGGAGTAACTCCAAAGATGCTCAATTTCTTCTTAAGAATCCAAGACAGGAAGCTGTCAGGAGCAGACAGGTCTCTAATCAAAATGAACATTAATACAGAAATGTTTGTAATGTCAATTCTGTGGAATTCTGATGTTTTGAAAACCAACTATCCATGTAAGGCAATCTGGACTGTTTTCTGTTAACTCCTCTCAGCTATTTCTAAATAAGATATGGAAGACATCCTAACAATAAACTCAGAGCCTTGAATTTGCTATAGGCCCTTAACTCACAGGCTAACCATCTCAAATCAGTTTAAAAAAGTTAAAGAAGGACTGAGTCTAAACCTTGTATTCCTAAATGTGTTATGTAGGCACAATGCCTATGAGAGTAAAAACATTAATCTCACTTTTATATCAATAAGGAACTCATACCAATGAAAACCTTAAATTTGAAATCAAAGTAAATTTTGTACCATTTAAGAAATCATAACTTCAACTTAATAACAATTATACAGATTTCTACCAATAGGTTATGGCTATGCAATAAATCCTAGCTATTCCCCCCTGTTCCAACAAAACCACTACTTTTCCCTAGAAAGACCTCTTTTAACCACCTCAGTCCCCAAGCCCAGGGAATAGCAGTGCCGACTCTTCATTAACTTCTTCAAGCCGATTACGACCGTTGAGATATTAGAAGAGGGGCAGGGAGAAGAGTAAAATGATAAGCCTCTGACGTCTATGTCTTCACTGCATCCAGCTGAGATTCCAGGACATCAGAGGTTCGAGAAGGTCTGCTCAATTTGCTTGATGAGTAGATACACCAAGGCTGTGTATTCTGCAATATACAATTCTCAAAACAAATTTTAGTATCAAGATAATTTTTTGTTTGAATTCTGGAATCTAGTCCTCTGGTGGCCTACCTCTGTCATGTCTAATCCATATAATTCTGGGAGTTTCTGTGAAGGTGTGCTCCCACCATCCTCCCATTCCCCCCTCCTTGCTCTCATATTCCCCAACACTAGGGAATCCGAACTTTCAGGCATCAAGGCATCACTTCCACTAATGCCTGACAAGGCCACCCTCAACTACCTATACAGGTGAGGCCATGAGTCCCTCCCTTTGTGTTCTTGGGCTGGAAGTTTTAGAACGGCTACTCCAGCTTCTTTCTTAGGACCATTTGCTTGAAAAATTGTTTTCCAGCCTTTTACTCTAAGGTAGTGTCTGTCTTTGTCACTGAGGTGAGTTTCCTGTATGCAGCAAAATGCTGGGTTCTGTTTATGTATCCATTCCGTTAGCCTATGTCTTTTTATTGGGGAATTGAGTCCACTGGTGTTAAGAGAAACTGAGGAACAGTGATTGTTGCTTCCTGTTATTTTTGTAATTAGAGGTGGTATTATCTTTTTGTGGCTATCTTCTTTTGCATTTGTTGGAAGAGGATTACTTTCTTGCTCTTTCTAGGGTATAATTTCCCTCCTTGTATTGGAGCTTTCCTACTATTTTCCTTTGTAATGTCGAGTTTGTGGAAAGACATTGTGTAAATTTGGTTTTGTCATGAAATACCTTGGTTTCTCCATCTATGGTAATTGAGAGTTTTGCTGGGCATAGTAGCCTGGACTGGCATTTGTATTCTCTTAGGCTCTGTATGACATCTGACCAGAATATTCTCACTTTTATAGTATCTGGTGAGAAGTCTGGTGTAATTCTGATGGGTCTGCTTTTATATGTTACTTGGCATTTTTCCCTTACTGCATTTAATATTCTTTCTTTGCTTTGTGCATTTGGTGTTTTGATTATTATATGACAGGAGGAATTTCTTTTCTGGTCTAGTCTATTTGGCATTCCGTAGGCTTTTTGTATGTTCATGGGCATCTCTTTCCTTAGATTATGGAAGTTTTCTTCTATAATTTTGTTGAAGACATTTGCTGGTCATTTAAGTTGGGAATCTTCACTCTCATCTATACCTTTTATCCTTAGGTTTGGTCTTCTCACTGTGTCCTGGATTTCCTGGATGTTTTAAGAACTTTTTGCATTTTGCATTTTCTTTGACAGTTGTGTCAATATTTTCCATGGTATCTTCTGCACATGAGATTCTATCTTCTATCTCTTGTATTCTGTTGGTGATGCTTGCATGGATGACTCCTGATTTTTTTCCTAGGTTTTCTATCTCCAGGATAGTCTCCCGTTGTGATCTCTTTATTGTTTCTACTTCCATTTTTATGTCCTGGATGGTTTTGTTCAATTCCTGCACCTGTTTGGTTATGTTCTCTTTTAATTCTTTAAGGGGCTTTTGTGTTTCCTCTTTAAGGGCTCCTACCTGTTTACCTGTGTTCTCCTCAAATTCTTTGCGAGTGTTATTTATGTTCTTAAAGTCCTCTATCATCATCATTAGAAGTGATTTTAAATCTGAATCTTGCTTTTCTGGCGATATGGGGAATTCAGGACTTTCTAGTGTGGGAGAACTAGGTTCTAATGATGCCGAGTACCCTGGGTTGCTGATGCTTATGTTCTTGTGTTTGCCTTTTGCCATCTGTATCTCCTTAGTGCTACCTGCCCTGTTTCTGACTGGAGCCTGTCTTTCCTATTATCTTGGTTGTGTCAGAACTGTGTGGGGTCAGTGTTACTACTGGGGTTAGAGCTGGGGCCTAAGATCTGCTCAGTGCTCAAGCACAGACAGGAAGGAACTAGTGCTCCAGGCCAGGAGTGAATTCCTGGGTCCCAGTGGGTCCCAGTTATTCCCTGTTTGAGGCGGGTGTTGCTGTCTCCTTACCTAAGATACTGCCCAGGTTAGAGCTCCTGGGAGGTCTGCTCCTCTGGGTTTTGTGAGATTGGGTGCAGAGCTGCCACCTGGGATCTGTTCAGTGCTCGGGCCCAGACTGGAAGAACTAGGATGAGTGTTTTAAAGCCAGTGACACACCCACTCCAACAAGGCCACACCTACTCCAACAGAGCCACACCCTCTAATAGTGCCACTCCCTGGGTGAGCATATACAAACCATCACACCTAGCAAGTTTTCTCTGGGATTATCTTTTTCTGGACCTGAGGGCAGCTGCCTAATTTCACATATATAAGATTTAATCTGAACACAGCTACAACCAGTCATGTATAGATTGTGTGTTTGTTTCTGTAGTACTCTGGCATAGTTGAGCAGTTGTGACAAACCAAATCTGCAATGTTTAGCACCTTAACCTTTGAGAATAATTTTGCTAATCCCTGCTCTATTTGACCCTATGCACTGCTGGTGACACCTCTGAAATCTTGATTCTCAAACTCAGAGTGCCTGCCTTCAACACAAAGTAGGCCATCTGCTTGTACCATGGTAGCCACAGCATTCACAGGAGGGCTGTGGGGGTGATAATGGAAATAATGTTTTTGCCAGAGTGTGGGAAGAAGGGAGTCATGGAAGAGTACCTATAATGTGTCTTCCATTAAAGAAACAGTAGCCACTGTATCTGGACTTGATTCAAGCATTGAGTGTGCTTTCTTCCTTCTTGGGCAGGTGAGCAGTAACTACTAGCCCTTTCTCAACTATGGTTTGGAGAGACAAGGCCAAGGAGTAGGAGACTGTGTGAATGCTCAACAACATTACAATCATAGCAGAGGCTTAGGCCCACTTAGAGCAGATGTTTGATCACTCCTACACTGAGGAGGCATGCTAACTAAAATAAAAATAAAAACTAAAAAAATAAATAAAAAGCTTAGAAATAAAGAGTTCTGCCTGGCATGGTGAGCTGTGGAATGTACATAAAGTTAGTCCCAGAATTCAGGAGGCAGATGCCAGGGGACATTGAGTTCTAGGCCAGCAGGGGTTATAGAGTGACCGCCTGTATCAATTTAAAAACAAACAAAGAGAAAGACAGAAACACACACACACACACACACACACACACACACACACACACAGGGAGAGAGAGAGAGAGAGAGAGAGAGAGAGAGAGGATCTAAATATATCTGTGTAGGCAATGGCCACAAAATCCCTAATACTGGGTTAATTGTTAAAGGGAGGTTTGGCAGAGAGAGGTAAATGCATGTTACTAACTCTTCACAACATATATGATCAGAGGGTAACAGCCCATCCATACTGGGCCTTGGACTCACCGGGCGACCATACTGGTACCCCTCCCTACCTACTGTGAAGGGTGGACCTTGTAGGGAACTTTTTACATTCTGAAAAGTATACTGGCTTGTTTATAAGAAAACTCATCTATATACATATTTTCTTACACTCCAAATAAGATCCAAAAAGACAAAAATCATTGTTATGCGTCCCAGTTAGTATGGCTGTAGCAAAACCAGGATTCCACATAGAACTCACTCTAAATCTAAATCTTTTAATATTATCAAAAAGCTACAGATATTCAGCTTCTCAGAAGGGTTTAAGGAAGTGAAGAGGTGGACACCATCCGCCTTGAGGACTGTGTGTCAAGTGCAGTCTTTGTTGTAGCCTACGGGCTGCTTCGGGAGTTACTTTTTCCAGGTCCTCCCACCTTGGGCAGCCTAGTAGCACTGGGCTGGCGTGGCATCCTCTGGATGGGTCTTTCACGACTTCCACGTTCTGCTGCTATAGTCACATTGCCAAGAATGGGGCCACCTCGGTTTCTTCCTGAAAAGATATAGAACCCAATAATTAGGACCGAGGCAGCCTCCAGCTGCAGCACATTCACCGTTTTCTTTCCCAGGAAATATGCCCACCTTTCTGCTGTATGCAACCTGTTTCAGCTGCAGATATGTGACTAGTAATCTTGGTTGTTAATTTGACTACATCCAGAATCAACTAAAACCTAAAATCCTGGCATACTGGTAAGGGATTTTCGAAACTGGCTTATTTGATGTGAGCGCACCAGCACTAACTCTGGGCCACATCTATGGGCAGCCCACATGAAAGGACAGGGAAGAAGGAAGCTTTTGTTTTTTCCTCATTTTTTCTCATTTTCCCTGGCTCATCTATCCTGCTGCTGAAGCATTTCTTTGCTAGGGTTAGAATCTCCTTTGCAATTCCAACATAGAGTCAAGACTAGGAGCTCTGTAAGAATCCCTGGGGACTCTAGCAGAAGGTTGGGAATGCTGAAACTGAAACTGAATGCTGTAAACTGAAAAACTGCTTGATTCTTGGACTTTCTGTTGGACTGTATCACTGACTTCAGTTTGTAAACCGTTCTAATTAATCCCCTTTGTGTGTGTGTGTGTGTGTGTGTGTGTGTGTGTATTAAAATATAGTATTTTAATACATGTTTTCATTTCATCAGTTTAGTTCCTTTAAAGAACCCTGACTAATGAAGACTATCATTCCAGGAGTGGCTCAAGAGAAAGAGAATTTTAAGGATGAACCTTTTAAATATCTGGCACAGGTTTTTCCAAGTCACCAATAGCTACAGTTATTGAATGCTCTTCCAGTATCATGTAGAACACCAAAAATCCATGGTGTGAACTATTTAAACAACTTTTCAACATAAATGCATCTGATTATCCTGACTTTACCTATTGTATGGACGGAACAAGTGTAACTGAACACTAAATTGTAGTGACTTTATACATATAACTTTTGACAATCTGTGGGAAAAATAAGGAAAATAATGGTGCTGGATTGTTGCCTCTAGCATCTCTGGATAAACTGACAAAGTTTAAAGGTTTCTAAGTGAGCCCTGGAAGAGAATCCTCTCTTCAGCAGCCATAGACTTCAAGTTGCAAAAAATCAAACCAAAGCCCTCATTATAAGACTGGTTGAATTACAAAAAAATTCAACTACCATCTCAGAGGGTGTAGAAGTAAGGAATGGGACTCTGTACTTTGGAGTGCAGATGTGTGGGAAGAGTCAGTCTACTGAGGCTGAGACCTTTGAACCCTCAGTTTTGAATGGTTGGTTTATCTATCCCAGGAATTATTGTCTCCACTCTTACCAGAGGCATCCTCATCCCAACCCCTGCAGTATTGACTTCACTATCTTTGTCTAAGGGAATTCAAAGAATCAATAGTGAACTCCCCTAAAAGAGAAGCCAGGCAACACAATACTGATGTCCTCAGGGCCCACCGTAGCCTGGGGACTTAGAACCAGGTTTAAGGCTAAACAGGCTCCTAGAGGGGCCATAGAAAGTTTAATCACTAAAGAGGTGTGTTATACTACTAAAGGGTTAATAAGTCTGGTGACTCATTCTAGCAGTTTGGGGAAATGTGTAGGGATAGATTTTAAGGATGGAAATTAATAGTGGAAGAAACTTAAAACTTGATCAGGCTGTTTTTTGACATGGGCCTACTCAGAGGAGAATATAGGTTTAACACAAAACCTCCCACAGTTTAAGAACAGTATCAAAGTTGGTTTGATTGGTTGGCTAAAGCATTTGTCAAAAGATGGCCTACTGAAAGGAGCCTTATGAAGGGATTTTAAGGCTCAGAGAAATTAGACTTACTGTGTAAGTCAAATTCTTTACAATGAAGACTCAGAAGACATGTCCTTTAGTGGTGCTTTAGACACAAAATGATGAGAGGGGCCCAGCACATTTAAATAGCTTTGTTCTTGCCCTGTTCTTTGTGACAGGCCTTAGTGCTGCTCAGCTGAATGAATTAAATGTGGTGGTTTTAATTGGGCCCTGGTGCAGGGGAAACAGGAAATAGCACTGTAGGTATGGTAGTGGGCAGCATAGACAAAGCAACATCTAAATGGCCTGACCTTGTAGAGTTCATTTTTCATATCCCATTCAAAAACTAGGCCATGGACCATTTGCTATTTATGATGTTTATATATGCTTGGCCCAGGGAATGGCACTATTAGGAGGTGTGGCCTTGTTGAGTAGGTTTGTCACTGGGGGTGTGGGCTATAAGACCCTCACCCTAGCTGCCCGGAAGTCAGTCTTCCACTATCAGCCTTCAGATGAAGATGTAGAACTCACAGCTCTGCCTGCACCATGCCTGCCTGGACATTGCCATGTTCCCACCTTGATGAAAATAGAGTGAACCTCTATTATCTGTAAGCTAGCCACAATTAAATGTTGTCTACGAGTTTCCTTGATCATGATGTCTGTTCACAGCAGTAAAACCCTAGCTAAGATAGAAGTTCATATCAGGGACTTGGGTATTGCTGTGATAAGCCTGACCATGCTTTTGTTTGGAAGAATGTGGATTTAGGGACATTGAGTTTGGAAAGTCATGGAATGTTTTAAGTGGGCCTTAATGAGCCTAGAATGGAAATATGGAAGACTTTGTTGCTGTGATTTGAACTGTGCAGACATGGGCCAAGAGGTTTCAGTGGAGAAAAATTTCAGTACATGGTGTAGAGACAGTTTTTGTGGTATTTTGGTGATGAATTTGGCTACTATTTACCCATATTTGTAAAGTCTACCTGAGGCTAAGATAAAGAGATTTACATTAATTGAATTGACAAAGGAAGTCTCAAAAAAAAAAAGCCCAGTAGAGAGACTTTGTTCTCTGGTTAATCCTCATGAAGAACATTTTAAGTAACAAGTGTAACAAGCTTAGAAAGGAAAAAATATATAAAATATATGGTTCGAGTATTAAAGGGGCACCAGGAAGTAAAAATGGATCTGAATCCTGTGTTCTTGGAGATAGAAGATTAGGGGAATGAGACTTTAAGGCAAGAACCTACCTAGCTAAATTTAGATCCAGAAATGGTGGTACACACCTTTAATTCCAGGAGACAAAGCCAAGCAGATCTCTGAGCTCAAGGCCAATCTTAGACAGAGCAAGAGCTATGTGAAAGAAAAGCTTAAGTCTAGGCTTGGTGGTATAGTCCTTTAATCCCAGAAGACAGGCATGCAGATCTCTAAATTCAAGGCCAATCTACAGACCAGGATCCAGGACAGCCAAGCTGCGGCAGTGAAGGAGTTGGAAAACAGAAAGCTGGTGATAATGTAATATAACAAGGGGGCCAAGTTCTAGTTCCAGGAAGCAACAGAAGTCAGCAGCTTCGGTCATTTGGCTCTGGCTTTATAGTCAATAGTCAAAGACAACTAATGCTGGTTAGCTGGAGCTAAGAAATATGGTGATTGAGACCAGCATTATTGAGGTGAAATCTTCTGGGAAGTGTTTCTGAAAGCACAAAGAAGCTGTGTTCCAGAAATACTCAAGGTTGTGCCTCATGCTGCAGCTGTACTTGGTAATGTGTAAGAGTCACTCAGGTGGTACTGCTTTTGAAAGCATAAAGGGGGTCATGAAGAACAGCTAAGGCTTGGCACTGTAAAAGGCCATGGAAGGCCATTGGAGAAGGTGAAGCCTCAGTTGTAGTTGATGGCCCAGGACTGAAGGGATCATCCAAAGGATTTGAGGTTTAGCATCATGAAGGTAGCCTAGGAGAGGATATTGGTGAAGCCTAGATGCATTGGAAGACCCCAGTGTATCGGAGATGCCAGTACCAGGGGATGATCACCAAGAACAGCAGCAGCAGTGGAGTAGAGTCAACCTGAGCTTAGAGTGCTACAGAAGATAGAGCTGGAGCAGTGACGCCAGCCCCTTGGGGGAGCCCAGAAGATCTTGTGTGGATCCCAGACACTGAAACAAGAAGTTGTAACATTGAATCTGCTGTGGAGACCCCAAGATTTTCAAGATGCCAGATATTAGCATTCTGTCTAAGCTCCACCCTACAGTTACCTGCAACAGCTAGGTAAGCTCCACCCCATAGTTACCTGGCAACAGCCAGTTATACCTGATTCACTATAAAAGGGTCTGCTTGCCTCCTCCTTGCTCTTTTGCTCTCTTGCACTTCCCTTCTCCCCTCTTTCCCCATTCCCCATTCCCTTCCTCCCTCTCTCTCCACATGCTCATGGCAGGCCTATACTTCTCTGCTCCCCCCCCCTCCCTTTCTCTGCCTCTACAATCCTCTTAACTCCCCTCTCCTTGTCCTTAATAAACTCTATTCTGTATTATACTATCGTGTGGTTGGTCCCTCAGGGGGAATGGGCCCACCAAGGCACCCCCATACCTGACTACACCTCAATAGAACATATCCGCCCTTTCTTTACCTTTTAGAAACACATCATATGGTTCTGAGAGTCAGATTTAGAAACTCTGCAGGTTTGCATCCTACCCTCTGCTATCACATAGAGATCCAATACTCACTAGCCTTGTAGGACCCCGAAGGGCTGCTATGCCCTGGCTGAGCCTTTCTGCATACTGCTATCTACTAAGTAACATTCTGTGGTTCCTCTAGGATCAAAACATCCTGACTGAGGCATGGTTCCCCAGGAAGGGAATTTACACTTGACATCCTATTGCCCTCCAATTGAGTTCCTGTTTTTTCCTGAGTTTGTATTTTTCCTTCCCTGGCTTGGTGTATTGAACCTGCTCAGTAAAAGTTTTGGCATTCTCTTATAATGGATGACCCGAGTCTGAGTCTTTCTTTTTTTTTTTTTTTTTTTTTTAAAGATTTATTTATTTATTATTTGTAAGTACACTGTCGCTGTCTTCAGACACCCATATGAGGGCATCAGATCTCATTGCAGATGGTTGTGAGCCACCATGTGGTTGCTGGGATTTGAACTCATGACCTCTAGAAGAGCAGTCAGTGCTCTTAACCGCTGAGCCATCTCACCAGCCCCTTTTTTTTTTTTTTTAAAGATTTGTTTATTTCTTTTATGAGTACACTGTTGCTCTCTTCATACACACCAGAAGAGGACATCAGATCCCATTACAGATGGTTGTGAGCCACCATGTGGTTGCTAGGAATTGAACTCAGGACCTCTGGAAGAGCAGTCAGTGCTCTTAACCCCTGAGCCATCTCTCCAGCCCCCCTGAGTCTTTCTTTAATCCCCCAGGCCTACGCCCGAGCTCAGTACCGTGGGCAGTGCCAGAGCTTTCAAGCCTACAATTTGGAGAACTGGGAAGCCCCCTACCCCCACTGGTCAGAATACACATCCACATGGTTTCAAGGGAGAGTTCTTGAACTCGGAGATACCCTTGTGCTGCCCTTCAGTTGGAGAATTCAGTCTTTTCACTGACCCTCATTCTACGACCTTTCCCCTTGGGTGAGATTTTCCTCTCTCCTTTGAGACAGTTTCTTTCTCACTGCTGAGACATTCCCAGGCTTGGTAAACTGCTTTCTGTGGCTCAGGAGCACCAGCTCTGAGTGTAGCCTCAGTTCATCACATGGACCTGGTGGTCTGGCATATGTTAGAATCTCTCTGGTTGTTAATGATGCCCTCAGGATGCTGGTAGGGGCAGTTAATAACTCTATTCTCTCACCTATGGGTCGGTCTTCACCACCATTGTCCCTACTTACTGGGATGTTTTGGTCTAATTCACAGTTAACAGAAAACAGTATCTCTCACATGCCACTAAACTGGCTCTTTCTTGCTAGTGATCCATAGTGTAGGCTTCCCCTCCTCCCTCCTTCATTTGCTCACTCCCACCCACTGCTGTGACTGCTGGTTTGCAGCATGAAAAGCGGGTCTGGCCACACCCCCTGCCAGGGACTGTCTGCTGCCCTCCCCTTGTTAGCTCTGCTCCTAGTTTGCCATGGGAAAACTGGGTCTGGCTCTGCCCCTGGCGTCCACCAACCCTACAACTGGCGCTGCCAATGTGGGGCAAACCCAGCTGAAGTGTACCCCCAACAGGTGACAAAGACCCACATCAGAACTCCAGATTACTAAAGACCATCCAACCAAGACTGAATACCATCTCCTCGGACCTGCCTGGGACAACAAAGCTGCCTTCCTCCAGTCAGCTCATCTGACTGAGACTCCTGAGACAAACTCTGACTTCCACAGATGACAGCTGAGACCCACTGAGGACAGACTTGGGACCTTCCAGCTACAGATGAACTCTCTTGCCAAAGTCAAATGGCTACTGAACTTGGGGAAAGTTACATGATAGTAAGGAAACCATGATTTCTACCTAGATTACTCAAATGTTTAAAACTGATGTTAATACCCTCAAACTGTACAATCCATGGGATAATTAATTGGTTCAATAATCCCTTGTCTTCCCAAAGCTCAACCTTCCTTACCCCTCAGGCTTAGTTGTGTTACCCCTCCAGCCTGTGTAGTATTTTCTTTTGATACTTCCACCCCACCCAAAATTTTCACTAAAAATGACAGTCACTCCAGTGATGCCTGGTTCCTGGTTGAGCTAAGGCTAGAAACCCTAGTGACCCTAAAGGGACGGTAGGCATTTTGCCTGATTCCTGGACACCAGGCTCCTGGCATGAGGCTGCAGCTCTACATAGATTTGTGGTCATCAATCACGTAAGGACAATGCCCCAAAACCTTCCCGTGACCTGTGGTCATGTAGACTCAAAAAAGATCTACATTCTAATGAGGTACCTAAAGGCCTGGAGGACTTAGCCAATAAATTTTCCTTCTCAGACACTCCTTCCTGCAAGAAAGTATTTAACCTCTCAGGCCTGCCTTGAGAAGTGGGATATAGTTTTACTCATCCACTTTCCACCATTACAGTAAGTGTCTTAAAACCATGGACTGCCTCTTTTCACTGGGATCTACCCTAGGGAGGCATGGAGACTTTTGCCTATAGTTTCGGTCTAATCTATAGAAGGCCTCTCTGCACTCCCAACCATAGCTGTCATCAAGTCTAAGCCAAGCCTACCACCACTGACAAGCCAAAGACTCTCCCCACGGGCCCAACCAGAGCTCCCCCTCTTTTTACCCTCGGCCCTTGAGCGAGATCCTGCCAAGGGCTCCAACTCCACTTTTAGCTCTTCTGTGGACCCCAGTAGCATCTGGGTGCCCAAGAGCCTGAGAACCAGACAGCCTTGGCCTCCTTGCAGGCCAGGGAACACCAGAGCCAGCTCTGGCTGTCCTGTGCCTCAGACTGTGCTTCCCTTTTACCCTCGCCTGAGCAGTGTCTCCCAGCATCCCCACAGCCCAACACCAGCCTGGTGACAGTGTGGGGTAAATGAGGTCAACTTCCTGCATCCTGTCTCCCTGAGCAGCCCAGCCCTGTGGCAGAGTGGATGCAGGACCCTACCAACCATACACCAGAGCCATAGTCTATCTGCTGAGGGAAGCTCCTAACAGGGAGTGGAAACAGCCTAGGAGAAAAAATTTTGTTGTCAACAAAGATGAAAAAGAAGTTGGAGATCTGAAGACCACTTTGATATCAGACATGGAGATGCAGAGTTTGGACTTTGCCCAGTGGCTTTCTGTCTTGCTCTGGGGATTACACTTAAGTGACTGGATGAATCTCAGAAGAGACCTTGAACTTTGGACTTCTAACATTGTTGAGACTGCTATAGACTATGAGGACTTTGGAAGTTGACCTATGAGGGCCAGGGAGTGGAGTGCAGTGATTTGCATATGTTTGGCACAGGGAGTGGTGTTTCCATGAATGAACAAGAATGAACAAGAAACAAAGCCTATTACATTTGGTGTGACTTGTAAAAGTTAAAAAAAAAAAAAAAAAGAACAAATCAAAGAAAGGCTACAATAGATTATAGCCACACAGAGTCTAGTCCCTAAGACAATTTCTAAATGAGCTTGTTACATACCAAGAAGTCTCTGAATGAAGGGAAGACCAGGTCCCTCTGAGAAAGTACTGCTAAAATACCTTAGAGTATCACTGTTAGTCTTTCACCAGAGGGACCCAAGGCCTTCTATAATTATTATATTATATATATTTATGAATTACATATTTATAAATGGTAATATATAAGTATAAATTATAAGATATAATTCATATAACTGGTAATATAATTATATATTTTATAATTTATAAATACATGCTTATAAGCATATAATTATTAAAATGTAATTGTACAATGTAGATAAAGGAATAATAAGACTTTGTGGAGTCTATTGAATACTGGTTCAGAAGTGACACTGATTGTGATTAACTCCCTTTCCAGCCAGAGAAGTCTGATAGTGGGCCCACATCCATGAATAAGTGGTCTTATCATTGCCCTCCCCATCCCACAAAGCAGCTGTCTTGACAGAGTGTGCAATGACACAGTCACAGCTCCTATTAGCAGCAGTAGCCTAGAGGGCTAGACTAGGTTTTCCAGAAGGTAATATATGTTTTGACTGAGCATCTAATATAGGGTACAGCTTCTGCCACAGTCAGGATCCACAGTTTCAGGAACCAAGGGGTGGAGACGGGAATGGTTCCTCTCACTCTCACTCTTAGGAGGTCATTTAGGAAAGGTGAATCAACCTATTCTGCACTGGAAAGTTGTGATCTTCCCACAAATAGATGGCAGGATGCACTCACTGTCATACAATTCACACTTGAGTAGTCACCACACCTTCATTAATCAGGCCCCACAGGCAGGAAGTACACAACTGATGTCTGAGAACAGTCTCTGATGGTTTGAAAGAGCGTGTTGATTTCCCATGTCCCTCAAATAGCATGAAATCCTCGAGCCTTGAGTTTAGCTACTGATTACTGTAGAACTCCTACAGAGGCTGAACCTTTAACCATGAAATCACACACAGAGGAAGGCCACTGATGTATGTGTTCTTTGGTTTATACTTAGTTCATTCTTGCTTTAATTAGTTAATTAATTAATTTTGTAAAACCCACCAGAACAATGAGTATGCACTTGTCCTATAGCTTTAATTTAAAATGGTGGCCTCTGGGCTCTGACAGTGACTGGAAAACTAGGAGGGCCTTAGGGATAAGACATGCCAAGGAGTAGGCTTGCCCTTGGATCAGTCCCACCCATAAGGATGGAGAATCCCAGCCTCTGCCAGCATGGTAAGATTTGCACTGCAGACTCTAACACATGTCCCCTACTTGCCAATGGCCTAGGGTCCATTGCTTTTTCCTTGCTGAATATACAGGTTTGGGAGGTTCTGCATGGTACATGTTTTTTACTTTGAAAGGTCTCATCTCCATTTAACCTGTATAGTCAGTCACGTAAGACACAGGTAAAGGGCATGACTAACAGGCCTCTGCCTCGAGAGATTTACATATTAATAAGGCTGGGGGCCTAGATAATTAAGTTATTCCTCCCTGGTCCCTCCTCCTTCCCACTCTCTATATAAGCCAGCTCTCTTGTGGGCGTATCCACATTCAGATCCAACTTTTCCATCATGGATAATAAAACTTTCATCTTGGATTCCATGTGTCTTCTGGGCCTGGGACTTTCTTGCGTATGTGGGAAACCTCCGCAGGCGGGAAAAGCCTTCCGGACCCGGCCTCCAAGTGTCCCCATGGGCTGCCTCTGCAGCTGCTCCGGGACTCTGCCCTCCGTGGTGCGCAGGTGGGCCCGAGCTGCCCCACACACGAGTTTTTCCCCTTCAATTTATAACTGCTAAAGGGTCTACCCAAGCCCAATTTTCACTTTTCTGAAAGCCATGTTATATAGAACATATGACAGGTATGGTGGAATATACTTGTAATTCCAGGACATAGGAGGTAGAGGCAGGAGAATTGTGAGTTAAAGGCCAACCTGGGATACATAGTTCTAGGTCAGCCTGGACCTCATGAAACCTTGTCCAGAAAAAAAATATGGGGGGAGAAAGAAAGGAAGAAGAAGAGGAGGAGGAGGAGGGAGAAGAAGAAGAAGAAGAAGAAAAGAAAAAGAAGAAAGGAAATAAGAAATTAATATTTTTAATTAGCTCAAACTATCCAATCTAATTAGCTCTCTATATCCTCTATGGCTATGGGCTTTGCATCTATAGATTCAAATAATTTTGGGCTTACATGGTTTTGTAAAAAGCTGGGTATAGTGCTACATTCCTACAATCTCACTTTTTGGAAGATTAAGATAGGAGACACCTTGGACAGAGGGGTTTGATTTTAGCTACTTCTGGGACTAGGAAAACTGAAGTAGAAGGGCCACAAGGTCAAGGCCTGTCTGTCCTACACAGTAAAGTTAAAGCTAATCTGAGTAATTTAGTGAAAATATTTTAAAGGGGGAAGGAAGGAGAGAGGAACAGAGGGGAGGGTGGCAGTGGTGTCAAAGTTCACTAGTTGTATGCCTAGCATAGACAAAGCCTTGGGTTTGATTCCCAACAATGCATTAACCAGGCATGGTGGCACAGCACTGTAATCACAGCAAAAAAAAAAAAAAAAAAAAGACAAGAGATAGAGGCAAGAGGTAACAAGGTCACCCTCAGCTATATAAAGAGTTTATTCAACATACAAAGAAATATCTCCTCCCAGCCCACCTCCATGAGGCAGACAGGAGTTCCCTCAATTCTTCCTGGAAGCCCTGAAGGCCTTTTCTTCTACCACATTTCTAATCCTCTATGTCTCCCCCCTCCCATCCCTGAAGAGCCTCCCTCTGCCAGGGACTCAAAGCTGCAACACGAGGCTGAGACTTAGGTAAAGTCCTTTATCTTCCTTCTGTCCTCTCCAGACTTATTCTTACTCCAGCAGCAACCTGCCCTCCTTCCAGTCTGACCCATCCCCTACAGACTTTATGTTTTATTAAACACAGGGTCCCCACATTCTTCCAGCCCATTCTTTTTTTTTTTTTTTTTTTTTTTGGTCTTTCAAGATAGGGTTTCTCTGTATAGCTCTGGCTGTCCTGGAACTCACTCTGTGGACCAGGCTAGCCTCGAACTCTCGAACTCAGAAATCCGCCTACCTCTGCCTCCCAAGTGCTAGGATTAAAGGCGTGCGACACCACCGCTCAGCGACTTCCCATTCCTTTGTGACTCCATCTTAGTTAGGATTTTACCGCTGTGAACAGACACTATGACCAAGGCAACTCTTATAAGGGACATCATTTACTTGGGGCTGGCTTACAAGTTCAGAGGTTCATTCTATTATCATCAAGGCATGGCAGCATCCAGGAAGGCATGATACTGGAGGATCTGAGAGCTCTACATCTTGTTCCAAAGGCAAACAAGAGAAGACTGACTCCTCAGGCAGCTAGGAGGAGGATCTCAAAGCCCACCCCCACAGTGACACACTTCCTCCAACAAGGCCACATCTCCTAATACTGCCACTTCCTGGGCCAAGCATATTCAAACCACTACACTCTCCCACTGACCTGCAAAACAGCTTTCTACCAGGGACCTCTTAACCAACAAACTTGGCTGGGACATAGAACCATTCTCCACCAGGGAAGCCACAGCCATCACATTTGGCTGGGACTCCACACCTTGCTAGAACCTACATTGAACAACAGCAACCAAAGATTGGAACACTCATCCAATAAAGACAAGATCAGATACACACATACATCAAGAAGCATCTCAAACACTAACTCTACAGGCCTATGTCCCACTTCAAAAACACAAACATGACCAAGACAATACGTCTCCTCCAGAAACCAGCAACCCAGTTGTGTTAGGCCCTGGGAAAAGAAACTTAGCATAAGACAAGAATTTAAAAAATAGCAATCATGAATATATTCAAAGACCTTAAAGGGGATATAAAGAAAGTCCTTAATAAAGACCTTGAAAAATTGGGCAGTGGTGACACACACCTTTAATTCCAGCACTCAGGAGGCAGAGACAAGTAGATCTCTCAGTTTAGTCTACAGAGTGAGTTCTATGGTGGCCAGGGCTCCACAGAGAAACCCTGTTCAAAAAAAAAAGTGAAAATACAACTGAATAAAAATAGTTAAAGACATAAAAATAGAATCTGACAAAGAAACAGAATCACTAAAGGAAACCCAAATTGATATAAAATTGGAAATGAAAAACTCGGACCGTCAAACAAAAACCTCAACATGGAAGAGAAGAATTTCAAGTCTTAAAGACAAAGAAAATGTTAAATCAAAAAATATTCAGGCTCAAAACATCTAAAAAATCTGGAACACTATGAAAAGACCAAACCTACCAAGACCAGGTATAAAGGAAGAAGAAATCCAGGTCAAAGTCACATAAAACATTTTTAACAAATTCATAAAAGAATTTTCCCAATCTGTCAAGGACATCACAAGAAGACCTACAGAGTAAATTAATTTGGGCCCATGGTGCTTCACTGAGACTAAACTATCAACCAAAGAGCTTACAGCGGCTGGACATAGGCCCCTTACACATATGTAGTACATGTGCAGCTTGGTCTTCACATGGGTCCCCTAATAATTGAAGTGAGGGTTTTCTCTAACTGTAGAGGAATTTTCTCCTAATTAATTGATTGGATAATAAAGACAAGAAGCCAATCACCTCTGCTTTGACCTCTTTCCTCATCCACATCTGTCTCCTTAAACACAAACTGCTGCGTGGTCTCGGCTCTGAACATCATGTCACAACATCTCTGATGTGCTAGACAGCTTTGGCTGTGAGCTTAAAACTATTGAGACTATTCCCAGAGGCTTGCTGGGAACTAAAGTGGATGTACCATGGCTTCTGAGGTTCCTTCCTGCCTACCACCTCCTCTCAATTATGGTAAAAGCTATGGTTTAAAGGTCATTGGAATTCCAACATTTACAAGTTCATGGGAATAAAATCTGCCACAAATGACTCAAGTAAGCACCTGTTATACCAGGATGGTTTTAGTGGAACATCCCTGCAGAATTTACCCGTGCCTATTCTGTGGACCTCGAGCAGGATCACGCTGAATTGCTACCATCACTACAGACCTATCTGCCATTGAGGATCTAATGTGCAGCCTTAAGGGAAAGGGGGCTTAATTTCAAATAAACTTTTTAGAAGTTTCAAAAGAAGAAGGAGGAGGAGGAGGAGGAGGAGGAGGAGGAGGAGGAGGAGGAGAAGGAGAAGGAGAAGGAGAAGGAGAAGGAGAAGGAGAAGGAGAAGGAGAAGGAGAAGAAGAACAAGAAGAAGAAGAAGAAGAAGAAGCCGCCACCAATCACTAGGCAAAAAGGAGGAGACTGGCCTTCTGAGTCCGAGAGAGGAAGAGGGGATGTGGGAGGAAGAAACAGCCCATTTTGTACAGCAAGACAGGAGCAAGAGGCAGGATGTAGACCAAGATCTGTCACACCTGGTGGTGACCTCCACCACTGGAAGATTTCCAGCGTAAGAATAGTTGATGAGTTTAGGATGATAGATTCTGCACCCAGGGGTTGTATCATCTGTTGATTCTAAACTAAGATTGTCTGGTGTTTTCCATTCCCAGTGACTCAGGTGGGCAGGATGGAAAGAACATAGCCAGGTCAGAATTTGGCCAGGTTTTGGAATGGGAAGATTGGGCAAAGGACCGAGAACCAGGGGTGAAGTAACCGCAGCTTAGCACAGGCTGGCAAGAACATTCCCACAGCTGGCCGTGGGGTGGTGGGCTGGAAAGAGAACAAATCATGGAGCTTTGCCCAGGCTAGCTGGGATGGAGAGCCAGCTCGGGAGAGTGTTTTGACTGGAGTAGCTTGGTAGCAGCTTGTCATAGAAACCAGGGCAAGATGGCTCCTTGGGGCTGGCCATTGGGGTGGGGGAGACCACTGATGCAGGTGCAAAGCAGGATTTAGAATGATTCATTTTTTAAAACTACATGCTATATCTAACTCAGATTATGTTGCTTGCCTTTGGATCCCTTCCCCATAATTAGGCTGCCTTGTCTGGCCTCAGTAGGAGAGGATGTGCTTAATCCTGCTGTGACTTGATGTACCAGGGTGGGTTGGTATTCATGGGGAGCCTCCCTTTTCTGAGGAAAAGAGGATGAGGGGAAGAGGGAGAGGGTGTGAGGGTGAGACTGGGAGGAGAAGATCGAGATGGAGTGGGGGTAGGGCTCCAATCAGCCTGTAAAGTGAATAAATAAATAAATTAAAGAGGGAAAAACAATTTTCCCAAACTAAAAGAAAGTGGTGTTCATTGAGTAATAAGAAACACACAGAACACCAAATAGACAAGATCAGAAAAGAAATTCCCCATGACACATAATAACCAACACACTAAAGTGCTGAACAAAGAAAGGATATTAAGATCTACAAGAGAAAGAAAGACCCAATCATATAATGGCAGGACCATTAGACTAATACCTGAATTTTCAAAGGATATTCTGAAAGCTAGAAGGGCCTACATGGATGTTCTATAAACTCAATAAGGGCACAGATGTCAGCTCAGACTACTATAACAAGTAAAATTATTCATCACAATTGACAGAGAAAGAAAAACATTTCGCATCAAAAACAAGTAATTTCAATCAAGCTCTACAAAAGACACTGGGGAGAAAACAGCCTGAAGAGGTTAGCTATACCCAAGAGGAGAAAAAGGAATAAATAATCCTAGAACAACTGAAAGGAAAAGAAACCCACATGTTAACAAAATAATGGGTAATAAAAAATTATAAATAATAATTTATAATAATAAATTATATAATAATAAATAATATCTCTCAATATTAACGGTCTCAATTTCCTCAATAAAAAACACAGAGACTAACAGATAGGATTAGAAAACAGGATCTATCTTTCTGCTGCACCTGTGAAACATACCTTATTATCAAGGACAATTATCATGTTAAAATAACATGATGGAAAAGGTATTCCAAGCAAACAGACCCAAGAAGCAAGCAGGTATAGCTATTTTAATATCTGACAAAATAGACTTAAAACTGAAACTAATTAGAAGAGATGGGGAAGGAAATTACTCTCATGTTGTGTGTGTGCGTGTGCATGAGCATGTGTGTGTATGTGTAGAGCCATGCACATGTACATGTGTGCCAGTTTGAGGTTTTGTCTTTTACTGCCTATTGTAATACTAAATGTAGGGCCCCTGGAGTCTGCACATAGCCCCTGTGACCCTGTTATAACCCAAGTTATTCCTGATTGGTAAATAAAGATGACAACAGCCAGTAGCTAGCCAGAGGAGACACAGGTGGAGTTGAGTTTTCCCAGACTTGGGGTCAGAGGAGGAGGAGAAGAACTTGGAGAAGGGAGAAGTAGTAGCCATGGACAGCTTCGCCTTGTGGGCTGGCCAGTTGGAGATAGAAGCAACCCAGATGGAACATAGTAAATAGTAATAACTCAGGGTTATCAATAGGAAAGTGTCAGGGGCAGCTCTGCATATACACTGAAGGCCTAAAATCAGCAATAGGCCTAAGTCAGCTTGCTAACACAAAGTCTTGGGTCTTTGTGGAAAAATATTGAAACAGATGGCTATAAGCTATTGTAAACAAGCAGCTTTGGTGGAAAATTGCCAGCCTGAGTAGTCATAGACCTTGTAGATAGGTAACCTTGGTGGATAATACCAACTTACATAAGGACAAGTGAACCATAGGCAGAATCATAGTGACCTGTCCCCTGAACCTTCACCCAGCTGACACTTTGTTCTGGAAGATATCCGTACTCTTCCTAAACACCAACGCTCCTGTCATCCCCTTCCCCACATCCTGCCTTTTTGTGTATATAACCCTTGTGTGAAAAAAGCAAAATCATCAGTTTGATCAGACTATAGACAAGCCACTCGTTCTTTGAGTCCCCCTGTTTCCCCCACTTTCTCTTTCAGGTGACCTTCCTGGACCCCTGTTTAATGCCTTGCTGGCCAGGACAGGAAAGTAGATTCTAGCAGCATGGAGAGTAGGGAGCTGCCCAGCTATCATGCTTTTTGGGGCCTATTGTAAACATAAAGTCTGTGAGTGTGTCTTTCATTCAGGAACTAATTGATTTAAGGTGGAGTAGAAACCTTGGGCCAGGAATTAAATAATTTCTACAACATGTCAGGTACCTGTACTCTCAGTATTTGTGATTCAGAGGTATCAGAAAGGCCTGGGGATGTAGCTCACTGGCATGATTCATGACTAGTATAGAGAAAACTAATGTACCAGGGTTTAAGGGCAGAACATAGAACAAAATTCTTAAGTTTATTTCCTAGCATAGAAAAAAATGAAAGGAGGAAAGGAAGGAAGGGAGGGAGGGAGGGAGGGAGGGAGGGAGGGAGGGAGGGAGGAAGGAAAATGAAAGTAAGCATGCATGAGAGACACTTTATATGAGGGACTTGAGCATTTGTAGTTTTTGGTATTTGTAGGGAAGAGGTAGTCTTGGAATGAATCCCTACAGCTCTCAAGGGATAATTTGATTATTATCTCATTATATGTTCATATATATCCATGAGATGTGTTCATTTTCATACTAGTCCTTCAAAATCCTTGACAACAGCTGCCCCATTGTGGCTCAAGACACTTACTGAACAGTCCAGCTTATGAAAGATATCTGGCTTCTACACTCAAAATTTCCCCTTGTGCTTTCTGGAGGGACAGCGTTTCAAATTGTCTAGTTTCCCTAATTCTAACTGCACTGAACCTGTTTCCTCAGCATGATTTCAGACCACTGTGGCCAGTATCTGCAGTACTGTTCCTAATTCTCTGCTGGACAAGAGTGATTCATTAAAGGCCACATGGACAGCCATAGTTCAGCAGTCTAAATGGTTCTGCTACATCAAGAGGCCTGCAGCATCTTACAGACTCTAGGAGCTGCACAGAATTTAACTCATGGCCTGAAGCAATACCAATCTATTTCCTCCCGGAAAGCTGTGGCAAACCTCAATGATCACAAACTTGACATTACTGCCATGACATCCCTCCAGCTCGATCAGTTTGACTCCTGTTACTTTCTCCATTCCATACTTGGCCATTGATAGGGTTGCTGCAAAGCTGTGTGCATGGGTGCTGAGATACACAGAAGTCAGAGATTTCTATGCTTCATCTGGTAGCCTGTGAGCTACAGGTTCTGCCTCACCTGTGCTCACTCCCCTCCACTCTCTCCACAGTACCCAATATTCCTGAGCTTCCTATTCCACAATGTCCCTCAAGACTTTCTAGGACTAAACTTTCCAGAGCTAACAACTCTGTGGCTCCTGTCCTCACCAGGTATTCCTCACTCATTCTGTAGTCCATCCCCAGTCCTCAGCCTTCTCAACCTAAAGGTCATACTTCAGACAGAAGTCAGCAACATGGGGAGGATATGGGAGAGGAGGCAACTAGAGAAGCTCACACACTCTGATTCTACAACCCTGACATTACCATACCTGCTAATAGCTGGAGGGGACCATAGCCCACAAAAGAGGCATAAAAGCTCAGTTTACAAGTAGATGTGTATAACCACAAAATGTCACTCTTAATGGTATTGTCAAGGAGGTTGGGGGAGGCATCTGTTCCCTGTGCCATACTTGCAATCAGTGGAGGGACTACTGAAGAGGCTGGAGTCGTGTTCCCAACAGCATACCATGGTACCTCATGTTTGTCCCTGACCTACATCATCTGCCTGGGTAGAGATCTTTAAAGTGTGCAAGTGTGGGGATGTTGGTCTTATCCTGGAGCACCAGCCTAATTGCATATTCTAAAAACACTATGTCTTTGGTGAACTAAGCAAGAAAACATGTCCTGGTTCTCAGTTGCATGGCTGGATGGCCTACAGTGTCTTGGTATTGTAGCTCAAAGCTGTCCTGGCTTGTGGAACAATGGCAGTTTCCAGTGGAAGATTGCACATCAACACCAAACCCAGAGATGAGACAATCAAATGCCTGTGAAAGAAGAAGAGCGGCAGCAAGAGAACCAGAGTGAGGGGTCGGGGCAGGAAGGCAGGTGCTTGGGAGCTGGGCCATAGAGCAGACCTGGAGAGGCTACAGGCCTGAGGAAAAGGTTACCCTTGTTTCTCTTCCTAGCAGATAAAGGAGGGTTATAGAGACCAGAGACACACATCGATTAGAAAGAGGGTAGATCCATGAGTATGTATGGGTCCCCAGGCCTGACCACCAGGCAGCTCACTTTACCCCACTTGGATTCAGATTCCTTCCAGGTTGTTCCCGTGCTTCCAGGCAGGGAACCAGCACTGGATCTCCATCCACTTGTCATGGAGGACAAGCTGTATGTCAGAGGGTTCCAACAGCCAAAGAGAACAGAAGCGACAGATAGGATGGGTAGGCTGGAGGACCTGCAATCCCTCGGTGACACACTCCGCTCACCACATCTGCTTACGCCTGGTCCCAGTCATGACCACAAGGGCAGGGGAGCCCTTCCCACTTGAGCACTAGGTTAATCTTTTTGTCAGACCTCTGCTCTATGTTCTACAGCAGTCAGATGGCTTCAGTCCTGCAACCCAAAAAGTCCCCAGATGGGAGGTGTGCTGGCCTAACCTGGGCCTGGGAAGGTTAGGTAAGGAGTTGCTTGCTCTGTTCTCTGAGTACTTCCCTGAGCCTGTGATTGTCAGGTAGATGAAGGCCAAAGCCATATTTATTCCAGTACCTGTGGAGTGTGGCATGATGAAGTGGTAAGGAGTCAGACAGATGGACCCCAGACTGTTTGGACCAGTCTTTGATCCTACAGTACAATCCCAAAGGTGGAGCCAACTAAGGTCCCTGGAAGGTAGATGGGTCTGCAGACCCTGGGACGAGGCCTATAGACAGGCTGAGAAGTTCTAAGACAAGCCAGCCTGGGGTTCTCTGCTCCTCCCCCACCCGGCCACCCTCTGGGCAGAAGTACCCAGGCCACCTCTAACCTCGGGTCTCTGATGTGGATGTGGACAGAGATATGGACACCGAGTCCTGGGGATCGCTTGCCAGCCGCTGCCCAGCACACATGGACTTCAGCATCTGGAAGACGGCAAGGGGAGCCACGTTCAGATTCAGTAAGTCCACCAGGATCCTAGGAAAACAAATGCAGTTCTTAGTGAACACTGCAGGGTACAAAGCGGACATGATCCAGGAGTCGCGCCAGCTGGACCACGGTCTTGAAACCCCTTATAGAGACATGGATATTTTACAGTAGCGGACGCAAGAAATGTTGTCATGAAGCAGGTATTACTTGTAGGGAGTATGAGCTCAAAATCCCGACCCTCGCTTTCTCACTTGAACACATCCGGGTCGATGGCGGCGCCTGCAGCCTGCGCTAGCTCGTACAGCTCCATCTCCTCAGCCCCCAGCACCTTCTTCCGCCGAAGCGCCAGCTTCTGCAGCGTTGCTGCCTCCAATCCTGTTGACACCGCAAGTCCAGCACCACCACCAGCAGCTGCGGCCGCCATTCGTGTAGCCTGACCAGGTGACTCCACAGCACCCGCTACTGGCCACCAGTTTCCTTGCAGGGTCTCTGCAAGTCAACAGCTCCAGCACCAAGGGTCCCAAGAGGTCTTTACTTTGATTGCTTGACTTGTTCTGAACGCCTACTGTGCACAGACCAGTGTGTTAGGCAAGGGGTGGGGTGGTGGAAAGCTGACTGCTGCCTGACGATCAGACTTAGACCGCTGGGTTAGGTAGCAGCCCACAGAAAAGTGCCTGGCATATACTAGGTACTTAGTAAATGCCTGTTGGATGACGGCTATTCACGATTACGTGTAATTACCAGTTCTGTTGGCGGTCGCTAAGCAGCTTTTGCTTTTAGACAGATATGCACTCCTGCCTCCACCCCGAACCCTGAAATACATAAATTTAGGATTAAAGAGCAGCTGATGACGTCACTGCTCATGCGCCTTTGCGGCCAACTGCCTCCGCCGCAAAACTTGACTGGCTTTTGTTTTTGCACGCGCCTTTAAAGGGTGGTTGCGCCGCTTTCCCCACTAGGCAGGGGGTGTGGCTTGATGACGCGCAGCTCGATGACGCTATTTTCGTGTTGTGTGTCTGTATAGCGATGTCTATTTCTGAAGATAGGTAGGCATCCAAAATGACCAAAGGTGAATTAAACATGTCAGCTTGGCCAGAGTGTTGAGAACCGCAAATGTTTAGCCGGTCACCATGAATCAAGTGTCACTGCCATCGGAAAAGAGTGGCCTGGGGAGCCAGTCCAGAAGTACCCACACTGTAAAAGGGGACCAGGAGGGGCATTTAAAATTTGTGAAGGGTACTCTTGGAGATATTTTGTCTCCTGATGCTCTGTCCATTTTACTTTACTGGTCTTATGTGTGTCTGCGTGTATATGTTTGTTGGTTTTTGTTTTGGGTTTTTTTTTTTTCAGTTTGTTTGATTTGTTTTATTTTGGCTTGGGTTTTTTGTTTGTTTTGGTTTTTGTTTGTTTGTTTGTTTTATGTGCCTGTTTGCTAGAGGTGAGAGGAAGGGAGGGAGGGAGGGAGGGAGGGAGGGAGGGAGGGAGAGAGAGAGAGAGAGAGAGAGAGAGAGAGAGAGAGAGTAATTGAGAAGGTGGGGAAGTGGAGAAGTTCAGGGAGGAGATGGATGGAAACCATGATCAGATTGTAGAGTATGAAAAGATATTTTCAATATAAAAATATATGGGATGAGTAGTGTTCATTCTTGTGAAGGGTCGGGGTGGGGGGGAGTATCCATTACTGGGCAGGGGAGAATTTAGAGCATCTAGTTAGTACTCAGCCTTCCTCCTTTCTTCCTTACACTGAATGCAGCTTCCCTGGTTCTGCTTGTCTTCATACTTGGTGAACCTTTGTCCAGTCACCAAGGTCTAGACCTCAGGACTAAACACCATAGACGTGGCTTTCCATGTTGCATAGCACATCTGTCACAGTGAGGATCATGGTGACAGAAAGCTGTTGGTGACTGTGAAGAGCCAGTGTTGGTTGTGGGGAATGAGCTTGGGTCCAGGAACAGACATTACAGGTTGAATGTGCATCTAGCCTGGCACCTGCTTCCCAGGGTGGAACATCCAGGTGTTTGTTTGCAGGATTCTAAAACATTTCCTCAGGTTTTTGCAGAACTGTGGTCATGATGTATATGTAGGCCTTCCCTGCCTCTTTAGTTTCTCATGGGATTGATAGCTCACAAGAGGGTAGTTGGTGGCTCCAGGATCCAGCTCTTATTGCTCAAAATGCCAAAGAGTACGAACAGGAGGCAAATCCAGGTGTGGTACAGCACTATCTTCCTAGCCAAACAGCTGTTATCCATATGAGACAGCTCTGCCTATTTGTAAGAGTATGTCACCTCAGGACCATAGATGGCCAGTATTCATTCATAGAAGGAAGGTCAAGGTAAGGTCACTGGAGCCTCATGTGAGTCACTCCACCATTTGCATACAATTCTGCCATAATTACACATGGCCTCAACTCCAGGAAATGCCAGAGGACTAGACTGCACAGACTTAGAGACCTTAATTGAGGCCTCTTGTACTAATACTTAAAAATTCAAACATTTATGCACACACACAATTACCATGCTCATACAAAATCTCTTTCTCTCTCTCTGTCTCATACACACACTGTCTTGGCTAGTGTTTTGTCAACACAAGATACAGTCATTTGGGAAGAAGATCCTCTATTGAGAAAATGCTCCCATCAGATTGGCCTGTGGGCAAGCCTGTGATGCATTTTTTATTATTATTATTGATGACTGATATCAGAATGCCCAGGTGACTATGGCTGGTGCCACACCAGGTGGTCCTGGATGGTATATCAGAGCAGGCTAAGCTAGCAATGGGAAACAAGCCAGTAAGCAACATTTCTCCATGGCCTGTGCACCAGCTCCTGCCTCTGTGTTCTGCCTTGAGTTCAAGCCCTGACTTCCACATTGGTGGATCACAACCTATAAGATAAAATGAACCTTTTCCTCCCTAAGTTGATTTTGGTCATGGTGTTTTATCATAAGAATAGAAACCCTAACTAAGGCCCATATTGTTACATATTCTTTCATACTGTTATACTCTCAGATGCTCACACGTATTCACATTCATGTACACTCAGAATTATAGACATTTTGCATGCAAGTATACATTCTTACACTTGAATGCTCTCATGCCTGCACACTTAAATGACACAGTGTGTTAAACACACAGTCTCACGCAGAAATGCTTGAAGCAAGTAAACATGTTCATACATACACATAATAACACCCTCATACTTTTATACATGTTTGAACATAAGTATACACTCTGTGTTGACTAGTTTTTGTCAGCTTAACTCAAACCTACACATTAACAGAGTAGAAATCTCATTTGAAAAATTGCCTCTATCAGTTTGCCCTGTGATCATATGTGTGAGGCATTTTATTAATTTCTATTAATGAAGGAGAGCCCAACTCACTGTGGGTGGTGCTATTCTTAGGCACATGGATATGGACTGTAAAAGGTAACTGAACACACCAACAGAAGCAAGCCAGAGGAAGCAAGCCAATAGCGGCTTTTCTCCATGATTCTTGCTTTCTATTCCTCCCTTGGCTTTCCTTGTTGGTGGACTGACATGTAAGCTAAAATAACACTCCTTCCCAAGTTGCTTTTGGTTATGTCTATCACAGAAACAAACAGTAAATAGAACATGATGTTATACACTTTCACACTACAAAACACATACAATATACATTCATGTGAACGCACACACTCTTATGTACTTTTCTCCTCTCACCCACAGTCACACATTCATACTTATTGTTGCCTACTCATGCACACGCACACACAGAAACTCTTTCACATGGTATCACAATTCCTCCTTACGTTTTTTCACAGTTGATTCACTGACAATTGTACTGGAGATACTTATGCACTTGTCCACTATACACTGCCATTTTCAGCATTCCTGAGTGTGTGTGTATGTGTGTGTGTGCGTGCACACGCACACACACACACACACACAAAACTATTATACCTCCAAACACATACTCAGAAAAACATGGTCCTACACTTAAAATTATGTAGACCACACCATACTCACATAGAAACACACAAACACGATCGCACAAACACGCATCAAGACACACACACAGTCTCACACAAGCTCACGGGGTCACACACTTTCTTAAAAGCTCTGGCCTTAAAACTATCCCTAATTTTAACCCAATTAGTAGTCTAAACCTTGCCCTAATTCTAACCTAAACCTGAACATTAAGCATTAAACCCGAACTGATCCTTATCCTTAAACAGCCTGGGGCCTGAACACAGCACTAAGCCTAATCCTAGCACTAGCCTAGCCCTAATTCAGGACCTAATACTATTCCTAACTCTAATCCAAGCCTCAACTCCAAATCTCATCCATAAAGTCTCCATTTGTTCCAAGAAAAGTTCTCTTCATGAGGAGTAAGGACTACACTTACCTGAGTTTGTAAGAATAAATGTTTAGATTGTTGTTAGGAATTATATGCTAAGATAGTTGTGATGGTTAACATCCATGACTTCACTAGCTCTGGATACTTGGCTAGGTTTCCACCACCAGGAATAGATTCCTTCTTGTTGAGTAAGTCCAGCTAGAGAGCTGTTGGTTCCTGCCAAGGTATGTGTGCCACTACTGCCCTCTTAGGATTGTTATGTATGTTGGTCATTGCTGTGGTTTGTAGGCATCATAGCTGGCTACAACTATTGGTTACTCTTCTGCTCAGGAAGCTTGCTTGGTGCTTTCTGGTACCATGAAACCTCAGGGGAAGTCCTCAGGGAAAGAGACATCCAGTTCAGTTCCAGCTCAGGGGCCTCTGAGCCCTGTATCTGAAATGCATGGTGTCTTCAGCCATGGGGAGTTACCTCCTGCCTCTGCAGGGCAACCTAGTTCAATAATGATAGCTTGTAATGTTTTGGGAATTTCTTAGACATCCCTGACCAAAAGAAGATTTTTCATATCTGGTTATTGGAAGTTTTTGTTAGTTGGTCTTTGGCTCTTGGAGGGAACATTGTTAGTCCAGATGAGAAAAATTTATTTAAATTATGTATGTGTACTTTCATACAGATTATATGTATTTTAGGTTTTTAAAACATAAATAGATAATAGTATGATTTCTTGTACCTTTAAGACAAATTTATTGTTGTGTTACCCATACTTCCCTAAAGTGCCCCCCCTTTTTTCATTTTCCCAGTCAGATCATGAGTACTCTGCTATTACCCTCTCTGCTTCTCTTTAATCTCCCTATTCTGACAGTGGTCCCTCCCTACTTTCTGCAATTACTCAGCACTGTGTATTCATATTTAAGGATTTGGAGCTAGGTGCATCCAATGAGAGAGAAGACATGACGTTTGTCTTTCTGGGTCTGGATTACCTCACTCAATGATTGTTTCTAGTTGTTGGGTGCCCTGCAAGCCTCGGGGTCATTCTTCCCTGAGAGGTGAAGAATGAAATTTGAGTCAGTAATATCTTTGCAGGCACTGGGTCAAAACTTTCAGGGTCTGACCTCATGGTTTATTCTTATACATTTAAGCATAGTAAAACTTTGTGAAGAGGTTTCCAAATGACATTTACCACAAAGAAGCTTTATTCATAGCTACATAGAAACTTCCTAGCAAGGTAGTAATGCACCTGTGACCTTTACAATTAGAATGAGTTTTATTGGCTGGTAAACAGAGCTTAGGGCTAGGGCCCTGAGGTAGGATCAGTGATAAGCATAAGATTAGATTCTATTGGTGGAACATGCAAAGTACGTGGGGCTTCTTTCATAGGAATGAGTTGTATTCATTGGGATATAAATCCCAAAATTGGGGCCTAAACAATTCATAGGATACTGGAGCATCAGGTGGAAGTTGGTTCTAAATAGAACAGCAAAGGTCACCAGGTTGTTGGCACTTTCACTCTGGCATTCCAAGTGACCAGGTGCCATTCATTTCCTTTCCTTGAATAAATTAGGCATGATGATTTCTGGATTCTTCCATGTTTATTCTGTTTGCTTCCTTCATCTCCCCATTTCTAGTTTTTTAAAGAAAAAATAATGGGTGTAATAGATACCATGGTTGAATGCATGGCTAGTCTAATTAATATAGGTAAGCATGAGGGAATTATAAGAATAGCTAACAGAGGACCAAGGAAATAGGAAAACCATAGCCAAGGCAGTAATTCAAATGTCACTTGAGAGAACTGTTTTTAATCATTTTATGTAGACCATTAATTTGACTATCAATAGTATTGGAAAAATCTGACATATCAAAGCAACACATGCTAGCAAATTCTTGACAACCAGAATTACATTTGAGCAACAGATCATCTACTGCTCTAGTTTGTGAAATTGCCATCCTCAATTCACTCAACACTTTGTTGATTTCTGATAATATCTTTGCTGTAATATCATATTACTAATCATTACTAATCATACAAGTTATTTTGAGTCCTCTCTTGTATTCCAATAACTAATCCTGGGATAGGCAATAAAAAGCTGTTCTATCTGTAACCCTTACAGGAACCAATAGATGTGAAGAATCATCACAATTCTCAGGGAAAGCTCGCTTAATTCTATGGATTGATTGTAAAGATTTATTGAGCACAATGAGCAAAATACAGCCTATACCATACAAAACTTTATAACTCACAGAAAGGGCAGAATAGGTAGCATTTTCACACACACACACACACATGCACACACACACACACAATCTATCGCAAAGTAGGTGTTTATCAGATGGAAACATGCAAATAGAAGTGGATTGCAGTAAGGAGGGGTATAAGTATATTCAAAGCATAAACAATGTGATAAAAAGGCAACATTTACAGGGATATAAGGAAAAGCCCTATGACTAGAGGTATGGGTGGATTCTGTTGGCCCCTTATTATTTGTTCATAGTGCTTATGCTTACTCCAATGCCAAATAAAAAATAAATTTTAAGTGGAATTTTTTTTGAAAAACTTATTTATTTATTTTATGTATATGAGTGCTCACCAGAAGATAGAATCACATTCCACTACAGATGGTCATGGATCACCATATGGTTGCTGGATATTCAACTCAGGACCTCAGAAACAGCAGCTCCTGCTTTTAACTGCTGAGCCCTCTCTCCAGCTCCACCAAATAAAAGTATATTAGAGAGCCCTGTAATAGGTGGGTATTCTCTGATACAAAAACATTGTCCCCATTGACTGCCATGTGCTAAATGAAGCCGGAGATTATTTTCTATTTTTCTTTTTTTTGAATTTTTTATTGATAAATTATTTATTTACCTCCCGAATGCTGTCTCCTTTGCAGAGTTCTTCCTCCTATCCCTTCTCCTCTTTGCCTCTGAGAGGGTACTCCCTGTATTCCCCCACTCTGGGACATGAAGTTTCTAGAGGACTAGAAACTTGTATCCTTTCCCACTGGAGCCAGACAAAGCAGCCTTGGACCAGCCTGTGTATGCTCTTTGGTTGGAAGCTCAGGCTCTGGGAGCTACTAGGGGTCCAGATTAATTGACACTGTTGGGATTCCAATGAGGTTGCTTCAGTTCCTTCAGATCTTCCCCTAACACTTCCATAGGGGTCGCTGACCTCAATCCAGTGCTTGGCTGGTGCATATGCATCTGTCTCAGTCAGCTGTTGGTAGAATCTCTCAGCCATGCTAAACTCCTGTCTGCAAGCACAACATAGCACCAGTAATAGTGTCAGGGTTTGGTACCTACCTGTGGGATAGATCCCTAGTTGGGCCAGTCATTAGTCAGCCATTCCTTCAGTCCATGCATTTCTTTTAGACAGGAGCAATTTTGGTAGAAAGTTTTGCAGGTGGATTAGTGTCCCATGCCTCCACTTGAGCCCCTGTCTATCTACTGGAGGTGGTCTCTTCAGGTTCCACATCCCCACTGTTGGGCATTTTGGCTAAAGTCACCCACATTGAGTCCTGGGAGCATCTCCCATCCTAGTGAGGAGTTCATTTTTCATATCCCATCCAGAAACTAAACCATGAACCATTTAGACCATTTGCTATATCTATCCTGGGTGAAAGGTATTCTGCTTCTGCAGTTCTGCAGTTGATGCTTTAAGTCTGGCTTCTGCAGCCTCCAGTTAGCACCTCAAAATGACACAGCAGGAGGCTAGGTAAAGCAGGGACCTCTGCTTGTCTAAGTTGAAGTCTCAGGGAGAAAAGGGGAGGGGGACTTATCTCTGCCCTATGTTCTCAGTACTTGTAAGACTCTCACTCACTGGAGGTCTATACATAAATTGAATAAGAAGTTATAACAGAGAATGCCTACATGTATATACACTAGGAGCAATTATCTGGCTTAACTTTTACCATTTGTTACTGGCTTACAGGGTCATGGAAAAGTTAAGACTATAACGAAGCCATCCTTGAAATTTTGTTTCCACAAACTCAGTCAATATCTTATCTACTGTTTTTGCACCTGGGGTCCTGTGGTGTATATCTTCTTTATGACCTATGGTTAATGGTTTCTGTAACCCCTTGGAATGTGCTCTGAGTTTTAGAAGTCTGCTGCTAACTCAGAAGCAATTAAGCAATCTTGTTATAAAAGGAACTCAAATGTCTCTGTAGATGTTGCCATTTGGAAACAATGATAATTCCTGCATGCTAGATGTTTCTGCAGAATAAAAGCTCTTTGTTTTTGCATACTACCTGAGTCTGGGGTCTTCATTGGTTTTTGGACCCTTATATTGGTTGCATTGGCTGGGAAACACTGAATTCTCCCCTGACTCAATAGTAGAGCATTTTTTTGGAGAGTAATTGACTCCCCACCGATCAGTCAGTTGGAGAGTGTCTCTGTTTGTTGAGTGTTCTTATCTTCCCCTTGCTCTTAGCTGCCTTTTGTCTTATTCCTCTGTGGAGAGAATTTCCTCCCTTTTGTCTATATGTCCTTGAGAGCAACAGAGGCAGGGCAGACACACAGGTAACATCCTCCTGGCGAGGGGTGGGGTCTTGGAGAATGCTCCTCAGGCACCTTCAGTTGGAGATGGCTCCTTTCTGACACAGGATGACCCAGGATGTTTTGATGGAAGCCAACAGGTACTTTCCAGAAGGCAGAGCCCCTCACTCTAGGGCTAGGTTGGTGTCTCTGCACTTCTTTCAGTTGGAATCAGAGAACACCAGTTTGACACAGGCTTTGGTGGAGACTGGCAGGACCTTTCTGATTGGCAGAACCCATATTTGGGGATATGTTACCATTATGTAAGGAGCAGGCCCTTAACAGGACCAACTCCATTTTATAATAGGAAACTTGTAGAGACAAGTCTGGAAGTAAAATACTTGTAGAGGCAAGTCTGGTACTTGTAGAGACAAGTCTAGAAGTGAAGTTGTACTGTGATAACCAGACACGAGTGGTTATCTGCCGTGCTTGCCAGCAGTAACACCAAATCAAACATAAAAGAGGAGCCCAACTGGAGCACAATATCACACTGGTAACCATGATTACCTAGCGTGATACTTCGACAAGCCTCCTCAACACCCGATCATGAAAGAGTTAACTGAGAGAGCAATGCCTCCACTTCTGGAGCACCCTAAGAGGTCAAATTAGCAATTCAACTATCTGGAAGCCGCAGCTTGACCCCTCCTTCATACACTCCAGACGAAACTTCATAAGGACTCAAGTCGTATAATTCATGAATGAATGATGTACTTATTGCCATGCTTATCTCTCTTTGGTAATTGTGTTCATTGTGCCGTATTGATACAGGCAATGCATAAGAAATGTAGCACTATCTCATGGCAATAGCTTTAGCATCGGTGAAAATATATTGCTTGTTGTGCGTCATTAAAGAGTAACTGAATTCCAAAACCTCTGTCTCTGAAGTCTGTCTCTCTTCCCTTTCAAGGAGCTGATGATCTCACAGTCAAATCCAGCATATGATCCCTGAGTGGAGCAGGACCTGTCGATTCTCTCCCTGAGGGGATTCTAAACCCTTATCACAATCTGCTCCTGACAGATAAGAGTCAGGGCTCTCGACACATCGGTTTTTGTTTGTTTTCTGAACCCATGTAGGCTTGTTTTCATATTTCTGTTTTTGTGGTTTAATTATTCCTTTTCCTTGACCACCAGCTCCACCCCCCCCCCCCCGGATTTAGTCCAGTCCCGCTTCAAGGACTGCAAATGCCTGGGCTTATTTGCATGTTTAGGCACTGACTTGTTTTTTTTTGTTTTTTGTTTTTTGTTTTGTTTTGTTTTGTTTTGTTTTTCAGGAAAGAGTGGCCAGCTTTCAATGTGGGGTGGCCAGAAGGAGGCACTTTCCACTTTCCTACTATTTACTTGGTTAAAGGTATTGTGTATAGAAATCCTGGGCACCCTGACCAGGTTCCACACATCACTGTCTCACAGCTTCTGGTGGAGAGCCACCTCTATCCCCAGTGGTTTTGCAGGTTCAGGACACAGAACTGCGAAGGACCCGTAAGCCAGCAGTCCTATCCCCCTCAGCTCTGGAGGAAAACTTCTTCCTGACCCCTTATCACACTATTCCAGTGAATGCCCAACCCTTACATGTGAGAACTTGTCCTGGGATTCTCTGGAGACCCCTGACCCAAATTGTGGAGTATTTTTCTGATCGGATGGGACAGGCACAAAGTACCCCATTGGGCTTGGTGCACAACTATTTTAAGGACTTTTGCCAAGTCACAGAAGACTCGGGTCTGGTGTCCCCGAAAACTAACCATCTCTTATAGGAATGAATGGCCCAACTATGGTCTGAGGAAGGGACTTTCCATCTCCCCATCGTTTACAGTGTGAAGGTTTAGTTTATGAGGCTAGGGACCACCTGGACCAAATGTTATGGGCCTTACCGCTCCCCGTCCTTCTTCCTCTAAAGAAGTTTACGCCTCATCCCCTACCTTGCTCCCCTTTTTTGCTCCTGAGGAGGATCTCTGTCCCCCTTCTTATGTCCTGCTCCCTCCTGCCACCTCTGCTGTCCCTTCAGCCTGCACACTCACTTAGCATTACAATAGACAGAGAAAGACAAAACCTCAACACCCTCGATCTCCTTCAGTTGTCTTGTTGCTCTGGCTAGAACTTCAAGTATTTTTTGAATAGACAGGAGAGGGTGGGCAGCTTTGTCTTGTCCTTGATTTTAGTAGAATTGCTCTACGTTTCTCTCCATTTAACTTGATGTTGGCTATTGGCTTGCTATATATTGCTTTGATTATTTTTAGGTATGCATTTCGTATCACTGATCTTTCCAAGACTTTTACTATGAAGGGCTATTGAATTTTGTCAAAGGCTTTTTCAACATCTAATGAGATGATCATGTGATTTTTTTCTTTCAGTTTGTTTATATGGTGGAATGTATTGATGGATTTTTATATATTGAACCATTCCTGCATCCCTGGGATGAAGCCTTCTTCATGATGATGGCTGATGTTTTTGATGTGTTCCTGAATTTGGTTTGTGAGTATTTTATTGAGTACTTTCCCATTAATGTTTATAAGAGAGATTAGTCTGAAGTTCTCATTCTTTGTTGAGTCTTTGTATGGTTTAGGTATCAAGGTGACAGTGGCTTCATAGAATGAGTTTAGCAGTGTTTCTTTTTCTGTTTTGTGGAATAGTTTGAGGAATATTGGTATCAGCTCTTCTTTAAAGTCTTGTAGATTTCTGCACTAAAAACATCTACCCCCTTTCCCCCCCCCCCTTTTTTTGGTTGGAAGACTTTTAATGACTGCTTCTGTTTCTTTAGGCATTATAGGGCTGTTTAAATAGTTTACCTGATCTTGATTTAACTTTGGTAAGTGGTATCTGTCTAGAAAATCATTAAGATTTTCCAACTTTATGAAGTATAAGCTTTTGAAGTAAGACCTAATGATTCTTTGAATTTCCTCAGTGTCTGTTGTCATGTCTCCCTTTTCAGTACTGATTGTGTTTATTTGGATACCGTCTCTCTGTCTTTTTGTTAGTTTGTCTAAGGATATGTCTATCTTGTTGATTTTCTCAAAGAACCAGCTCTTGCTTTCATTGATTCTTTGTATTATTTTCTTTGTTTTTAACTGATTGATTTCAGCCATGATTTTGATTATTTTCTGCCTTCTACTCCTCTTTGGTGTGCTTGCTTCTTTTTTTTCTAGAGCTTACATTATACTTTTAAATTGCTAGTATGACAACTTTCTAAATTCTTTATGAAGGCACTTAGTGCTATGACCTTTCCTCTTAGCACTACTTTCATTGTGTTCCATAAATTTGGGTATTTTTGTGCCTTCATTTTCATTGAATTCTAGAAAGTCTTTAATTTCTTTCTTTATTTCTTCCCTGACCCCAAATCACTGAGTAGAGAGTTGTTCAATTTCCATGAGTGTGTGCACTTTCTATTGTTTCTGTTATTGTTGAAGTCTAGCTTTAATCCATGGTAGTCTGATACAAGGTGATATTTCAATTTTCTTGTATCTGTAAGTTATATTTTGTTTGTTTGTTTGTTTGTTTAGTTTTTATCTAGATGACCTGTCAATTGGTAAAAATGGGGTGTTGAAGTCTCCCACTTTTAATATGTGGGGTTTGATGTGAGATTTAAGCTTTACCAATGTTTCTTTTACAAATGTGGATACCCTTGTTTGGGGGCCATAGATGTTCAGAATTGAGATAACATCTTGGTAGATTTTTCCCTTTGATAAATATGAAGTGTCCTTTCTTGTCTCTTTTGATTAATTTTGGTTGAAAATCTATTTTGTTAGATATTAGAATGACTATTCCAGCTTGCTTCTTGTACCTGTCTGCTTGGAAAACTTTATTCCAACTCTTTATTTTGCTTTAGTGTCTATCTTTATTTCTGAGGTGTGTTTCTTGTATGCAGCAGAATGATGGATCCTGTTTTCATATCCATTCTGTTAGCCTGTGCCTTTTTATTGGCGAATTTAGTCCATTGATGTTAAAAGATATTGATGACCAATGGATGTTAGTTACTGTTATTTTGATACTGGTTAAATTATTGTTTGTGTATTTCCCTTGTTTCTGCTTGTATGAAAAATTACCTTTTTCCTGTGTTTTCTTGGATGTAGTTATCTTCCTTAGGCTGGAATTTTCCTTCCAATATTTTCTGTAGGGCTGGGTTTTGTGAGTAGATATTGTTTAAATTTGGTTTGTCTTGAAATATCTTGTTTTTTTTTCCATTAATGGTGATTGAGAGTTTTGCTTGGTATAGTAGTCTAAGTTGGTATCTTTGTTTTTTAAGAGGTTGCAAGATACCTGTCCAGGATCGTCTAGCTTTTAAGAGTCTGTTGAGAAACTGAGTATAATTCTGATAGGTCTGCCTTTGTATATAACCTGATCTTTTTCTTTTGCTGCTTTTAATATTCTTTGTTCTGAACATTTTGAGTTTTGTTTATTATATGGCAGGAGGATTTACTTTTCTGGTCCAGTCTAATTGATGTTATATAAGCTTCTTGTATGTTTATCTGCATCTTTTTAGGTTGGGAAAGTTTTCTTCTATGATTTTGTTGAAAATATTTTCTGGACCTTGGAGCTGGGACTCTTACCCTCTATTCCTTTTTTTTTTTTTTTTTTTTTTTAGGTAAGGTCTTTTCATGACATCCCAAATTCTCTGGATGGTTTATGTGAGGAACTTTTTTAGATTTAACATTTTCTTTGACTGATTCATCAATTTCTTCTGTTTTCTCTACTATGCCTCTCAAATCTATGCCTCTCTACTATGAATCTCAAAAGAGATTCTCTCTTTTGTCCCTTATATTTTGTTGGTGATGCTTGCATCTGTTGTTCCTGTTGTCCCTGGGTTTTCCATATCCAGGATTTCCTCAGTTTGTGTTTTCTTTATTGCTTATATTTCCACTTTCTTGTCTTGCACAGTTTTATTTATTTCCTTCACCTGTTTTGTTGTATTTTCCTTATATCTTTAGGGGATTTATTTGTTTCCTCTTTAAAGCCCTCTACCTGTTTGATTGTATTCTCTTGTGTTTCTTTGAGGAATTTATTCATTTCCTCTTTAAAGGCCTCTATCATCTTTATAAGATTGGATTTAAGGTCATTTTCTTGTTTTTCAGTTGTGTTAGAATATCCAGGGCTTGCTGAGGTGAGGTAGCTGTGCTCTGAAGGTGTCAACATTGCCCTGGCTTTTGGACCTTTAGCCATCTGGATAGCTTTGATCCCTTGATGTTCCTGTTGTAGTAAGTATTGGGAGGGATTAACTTCGATGGTCCTGGTGTGGCAGGCCTCTGATGGGTATCCTTAGGCTGTATGATTTTGGATCTGCAGGTCTCTATGGTTCTGGAGCCACAGGTCTGATGAAGATCGACAGAGTAGTGGTTGGAGAATGGAGGTAACCCTGAGATAGCAGGCTGCTCAGAACATCATGGATTGCTCTAGAGCAATCATCAAACAGGGAAGAAAAATAAGCCAATTTTTAAAGGGGATACAAATCTAAGCAGAAAATTGTCCAAAGAAGAAACTCTAAAGGCCAAGAAACACTTAAAGAAATGGTCCACATCTTGATCAATGATGGCAGTACAGATTAAACTACTCTTAGATTTTATGTTACACCTATCAGAGTAGCCAATATCAGCAAAACAAGTGACAGCTTGTGCTGCCAAGGATATGGAATAAGGGAAACTCTCATCTATTGCTGGTGGGACTAAAAACATGTATGGCCACTATAGAAATCAATGTGACTACTCCTCAGAAAGATGGTAATCAATCCACTTCAAAATGCAGCTATGTTACTCTTGGGCATATATCCAAAAGACATTTTATCCTACCTCAGAAACACTTGCTCAGCCATATTAAATCTTTTTGTTTATAATTACCAAAAATTGGAAACAGACTAGCTGTCCAGCAATAGATAAATGGAGGAGAAAATATGGTATATTTTACACAGTGGAATATTACACAGCGGTTAAAAATGACATCATGTAAATCGATAAACCTGGAAAAATCATTCCAGACCCAAAAGGCTTATATGTTGATGTTAGCTGTTTAAGTCTTTCATAAGCAGCCTACAATTCATATAACCACAGAGATTAGGTATAGGTTAAGGAGTTAGAGAAAAGGGTTATAGATCCCTAAGAAGAGGAAATTAAATAGATAGTTATAAATGGATGGATTACAATTAGAACAGGAGGATCAAAGGCGTGAGAGTGGGAAGAAAGGGTTACAAAGGTAGTTCAGAGAAGGACAATTAAAACTTAGATCCATTTGAGGAGTCATATGGAAACCTAATGCCTTAGATATTGTGTGTTTGTATGTGTGTGCTCTAAGAATTACCAAATAATTAGGGAGATAGAACCCCAAATGTAATCTCTTGTCACCAAATGAAGCCTCTATTTCTAAGAACTAGTTACATCTAATTGAGTTGTTAACCAAAAGAGACTCCTGGGAATCCCATATAACCCAAGTTATTACTAAGGTTACTGGTTGATCTTCACAAACTAACAGTAAGACCCTATTGCTGAAGATAAGACCGTCAAAATTCACTGGGTATGGAGAACTTGAGCTGGTGACAACTTAAAGCCTTTATCTTCACAAACTAGTATTCATGGTTCTGGAAGGCAAAAGTAAACACCAACCTAGATTTAACTCTTTAATCTATAATAGTGACTTGCCTGTAAGATGTGCTACAGCAATAGTGACCCAAAGCTTATGGGAGTAACCAATCATTCTTATTCAATTTCACACTCAGTCAATGAGATGGAACCATCCCTTTCACAGTTTGGGGGTTGGAGCTGAGGAGAGGTAGACAAGAGATCTAGGGGAAAACAAAAACTATTATTTTGCTAATAGAGCATATTAAAAATCATTCCCATAGACATTCTGCTATCTCATACATCAGTATCTTGCTCAGCCAACAGAGGTTTCCTCCTGCAGTGAGTGGGAACATTAAAGAGACAGCCAGAAGCTGTGCAGAAAATGAGAAACCTTGAACACTCAGGCTAAAATGAATGTTTCCACCAAATATGTCTCTTCAGGACTCCGAGAACTCTATAAAAGAGGAGGCAGAAAGAGTGTAAGAGCCAAAGGAGATGGAGGACACTGAACAACAATGTTTTCTAAACACAGAAGAACCAATGCACATATGAACTCACAGAGACTGTGGTATCATGCAAAGGGCCTGCATGGTTAGGGGCAAATAGAGTCCCAGGGCTGAGAGGGGAAGAGAACACCCCACATCCCTGACCCAGAAGTTATCTCCACTTGGTAAAAAGTTGGTTCTTTCCAATGGAGTCTCAGAGAGTATACAACTACTGTTAAGGATAGACCCCACCCCAGGAGTAGATAGTCTGCAAAAATGAACTCATTGGCAGATTTGGAGGTTCTTTGACTCATAATGCTTTGTCAGGACATCATTTTTACTGTGTTCATTTATTTTTATCTAACAGATCCTTTCTGTGTGTGTGTGTGTGTATAGTTGTTGTTGCAGGATATTTGATCACAATGTGAACATCTAGATTGTGATGTTTACTGGGAAAATGTGTTTCTAGTTGTGGGGCTCAGCCTTAGCACATACCTTTTAATCCCTCTGGCTGGAATACATACATGCCCTTAGTACACACTTTTAAAGGTAAAGTTAATTAGTAGTAAAAAGCACCCATGTTTGAAAGTAAGGTCTAAATTGACTGGCAGAAAAAGTGACAAATCAGAGAGAATGAGAAGGAGCCAGAAGATTAGAATATCTTGTCTACATTAGTTTGATGCCAAGCAGAGCAATTCAGTCAGAGGATGAGAGAGAGCTCAGACTGAATCAATCAGCTTGAAGAGGCATTTGATTCAGAACATCTGAGTTGAACCAGCCAGCTAGAGTTCAGAAAGAACAAAAAAGGGTGAGCTTATTCAGCAACAAGTCTTGGAGGCTGAAAACATTCTAGGCCAAGATTATATTGTACAGAGCCTAGAAGCTTCCAGAATTCAGTGTAGGTTGGGAGACAGAGGCAGGAAGCTTCAGAGATGACAATTATTACAGGAGAATAAGAGTTATTTTTTAAAAAGTTAATTATTTAATTTACTTACATCCCAAATGTTGTTCCCCTTCCCTTTGCCTCTGAGAGGTTGCTCCTCCCTTCATCCCCATTCCCTGGTCATCAAGTCTCCCAGAGACTAAGGCACCAACCAAAGAGCATACATGGGCACATATATAAAAGTTACTTTTACATTATGTTCTTTAGTTTTGCGTTTTCATGGGATTGCTGTGTACAAATGTGTGTGTGTGAACCTATACATGTTTCTTGGGCTCTTTTTTCTTCTGTCTGTTTTGGTTTGTTTTTATTTATCTTATTTTATTTTAATATTTTTAGATGCCTGTTTGTACTGTAACAAGAGAGAGAGAAACAAAATGTGTGGATTTGGGTGGGTAGGGAAGTGGTGAGGATCTAGGAACTGAAAAAAGAAAACAATAATCAGAAACTACTGTGTGAAAAAGATCAATTTTCAGGTAGAAAAAAAGAATCACTCTTTCCTCTGAATGTTTTCTCAAGGATCTTGAAGGTTGATTATGGAATTGTTTGAAAACTTTCTTGCCATGTCACATGAATGACAGCTGTACCTTCTGTCTCGAAGTTGGATTTGACTCCTTTTTCATTTATAACCCCTTCTTCTTAACCCCAGTTTTTTTTTATTGGATGTTTTATTTACATTTCATATGTTGTCCCCTTACCCCATCCCCCACCCACCCAGGAACCCCCTATCCCCTCACCCCTCCTCCTTCTTCTCTGTGGATGTAACCCCTACCTACCCCCCCACTCCCACCTCCCCACCCTCAAAATTCCCACCCCCTGGGGCATCCAGCCTTCATGAGGTCAAGGATCCCTTCTTCCACCTATGCCCAGCAGGGCTCTCCACTCTTACGTATTCAGCTGAAGCCTAACCCTAGTTTTGGTTCAAAGCTTACTTAGGGCAGATCAGGCAGGTAGTTTACCGCAATTCAGGATTGAACTGTGATGTTCTCTTTCCTGTGTCCTAAATACATACATATATATATATATATATATATATATATATATAAATAATTTTCACATTTATTTATTTATTTATTATTCTTTTAAAATGTTAATCAAAGGCTTTATAAGTTTGGTAATGCTCAATAACAAGATGCCCATACAATCAGAAGTGTAACCCAATACCCAACCTAGATATACCAACTGTCTTTGACTGTCAGAGACACTTGAACATTTGCCTCCATGTTCCCCTTCCTCCGTCCCCTTTCTCATCTCCTGGCTCCTCCTCTCCTTACTCCTCCTCTTCCTCTCCTTACTCCTCCCACCTTAGCTCCTCCTACATATCACCCTTCCTGTTAAGATAAAGCTTTTCTCTCAAAATACAATTAAAGCATAACTATACCAATTTGTATCAGTAAGGTACAAGGTAGACCTAATTCCCAGTCCATCATTTTGTTGACTAAACAGAACCTCTGTCATCTCTCCTAACTAAAAGACTTAGTTCTGAACCTGGCTTTTTTCTTGGCTTTAGAATGAATGTCAGCTGAAAACCATCCTCTCAAGTCTTTTCTCTCAAAGTAAATAGCCGGGATTGGCTATGAGACTATAAGTCTTCAACCCCATAAGAAATCCAGAATGACTGAATTAACTGAAATTATGGGAAGCACAAGAGTGTAGCTTCTAAAACTTAGCCAATTTATAGAGACCGCTGAACACTTGAACAATCCCTATACTACAAAACGTTGGGGCATCCGATTTTCAGCCTTCTGGCCCAGGATCATCTGACAGACCTAATGATGCAGAATTATTAAGGGCTGATTACTCTGTCTTGGCAGATATAATCAGTCGATTATTCTGAAAGTGTGTCCTTTTCATGACAGTAATTTGTCTGTAGATGAAAAGAGGCAATTCTTGCCTAGTGGCTGTCTCACCACAACTGGAGTAACTCCAAAGATGCTCAATTTCTTCTTAGAATCCAAAGGGTCTATCTCCTCCTATCACCATAAGCATGAGATTATAGGCTCACATTGGCATGAAGGCTTTTTTATGGTCACTAGATCTGAGCTCATCTCCTCATGTTTGCAGAACAAGTAAGGCCTAGTAACCTCTCATTCCTGACACAAGAAGGGAAGTTTTGATGGCTAGATTTTCATCTCATGATAACTCTCATCAGCATATTAGAGTCCAGAGAACATATAGATCATAGAACTTTGTGGTGGTAAATCCTATGTTGCAGCTCTGAACAAGAAGCACAAACAGCTAGAGAAAGACTATATTCTCTGTAGTGTGGATTTTTTTTGAAGTGTCACGGGAAAGGAAATTTTATTCATATAAAATTCAAATACATGTAGTGTATCAAACAGACGTACAAATTTCTATACTTAACGTAGAAAAGCTCTAGGTCGAATAGAGGTTCTCCTGGGTGAACCTCCTGGACAGTCTTGGATGCCAGGATCATCTCAATTATGTTTGCATCATCTTCTGGAGGCTCCGCAGCCTGCCAGGCCAGCGTGGAAGCTGAGAGTGCAGATGTCCTGCTAGCTCCCAGAACAGCGATTGTTTCCCCATCATCATCCACCACTTTGAAGTCCAGGTCCTCATTGTATTTTCTGCGCTTTACTTGCGGTCCTGAGCGCCGTTTCTGGCTGTCTGCAGACTCACTGGGCTCCTCAGGACTCTGCAGAGATGGGTTTGGAAGACTCTGATCCAGCTCTAAACTCTCCACGGTGGTTTCACTTTTCCTTTTTCCTTTCTTCTTTCTCTCCAATGGAGTTGGTCCTTGTTCCTTGCTGGCCTTCTTGGACTTTGTCCTGGATCCATACTCAGTGCAGCTCCTCTTCTCTTTACCCTCCTTGGTACCGGAGGCCTCCTGGGGCTTCCTGGGCTTCTTCACACCATCTTTCTGCTTTGTCTCCTTGGGCTCCTTGGCTTTCTTCGGCTCCTTAGGCCTCCTGGGTTCTTTCGGCTCTTTAGGTTCTCGTTTCCTCTTTGGCTTAGGCTCTCTGTTCTTGCTTCCCTTTGTTCCCTCTTGCTCCCCTGGCTCCTTTTTCTTTCGTTTTTTCTTTACTCCAGTACCTCTGCCTCCACTATCCTCCATCCCATTATGGGATGTCAATTCCCTAGAAAAAAGGGTGTCAGCTTTCTCTTCAGTAGTATAGAAGTCCTTCTGGGGCAGACAATGATTGGCAGCTTCTTCGGTGTTCTCTCCCTGATCAGGACTGCAATCGAATGGTGACGGAGATTTGTAGTCAAAGTTAACAGAGGCATCCGACATTGGGGAGTGATTCAAAGCTCTTAACTTGGACAATTGCTTCTCTTTCTTCTGTATTTTCATTTTCATCAATTAAGGAAAGACATTTATTTCTAAAATGGCTCCTGCAGCAGCCAAAATACAAACAGCTATTATTTGGTGAAGTTTAGCTCAGACACCCTGCAAGGACACCCTAACCCAGCTCGGGCCCGCCTCCCCTCGTGGATTTTTTAAGACTTGTTAGAAATTACAAACTGAGACAGACCATAGGTAATTATCAATTTCCTTTTATGGTAAGCAGCCTGCAGAACCAGGAGGTTTAGTTTAAAAAGATGTATCTTGAGTTATGTTAAGATGTGCAGTGTGGATTTGCTGGCTCAAAGGGTGACACAAGTGATCATGTCCTTTGATGAGCGAAGTCCCTAAGGCAGAGAGGGCCTGGTACCTTAGAGTTGTTGATAGGAACTGGCCTGGCCTATTGGATCATATTTTCCCCACCTTGCCTCAGCAAAGTGGCTTTGCCTTGAGGGGAGATAGGCAGGCATATGCCTCGTGAGCTCTGTTTCCAGAATCCTCAGTCGGAATATCCTAGTACTCAATGCTATTTTACCATGACAGGAAATAGATAATAAAGTAATATTTGCTAAGACTTGCCATTTCTACCACTTCTGAGACCTCATGAGGATGGCAGTGAACATCTTTCATTGCTTAGAAGACTATCCTAATCCAAGGAGCTTGTTGAAAGGATATTTCCTAAACACCATGGTATTCCACACTGGTCCATGACTTCTGCTTACATTGTTATAGTATTTCATGGATGTTTAGTGGCTGGGAGACACTGACACTGAATGTCCCACCTGTTTGAGCCAGTTGCCACAGGGGACAGGTAACAGCAGGCTGTGCACACTGCCTCTTTCTGGCCTTGCTCCCTCCTGCAGAAGTATGCCACATAAGGCTGAACACAGACCTATGGTTTAGAAACCATGGGACATGGGCTTGATCATCAACCTTTGAAAGAAGACACAAAGAAAGGACTCTGTTAGTGACATTGACAGCAAATAATGTAGCAAAGAGCTGTCCTGTGGTACCATTGGGTTCCACAGGATTTCTTCCTTTCTAACCTGTTCTCCCTTTCACTAAGCACTCCACCCTCCTCCTACCCTCCATCCCCAGTCCCTGGTCACATTGTGGTCTGCTTCAGACTCAACTTCTCCAGAATCCATATAAACAGGATTCAGTGGGAAAACTCCTCCTAGGGTCACAGACATCTTAAGTTTAATGACCTATAAATGGGTGCAGCCTGTCAGTGGTGAAGAGCTTTGAAAAGGAAAGATCAAATGCACATGTGAATGTTGGTAGACATGCCTAATAAGTTTCCTCGGGACTCCATTATCCATTGTTTGTTATCCCTTACCTGGATGTTGTGTCTTTTCTACTTCGAGTGGGGAGGCAGAGAAACAACCTACTAAATGGGTGACTAATCTGCCCCCTCACCCACTTCTGTAACCTTCTGCTCTTCCTGTTTGGGGATGTAGGTGCCTCCAGGAGGTGGTCCTTGGTCGATGGTAACTCAAGGACTATGTCTTTGACAGCTTCATATTGATAGTCCTCATTCTGGGGAGCTTCAACGCAGAATATTATATTATGTGTTGTCTTGCTGACAATTTCATTCACATCTACTTTTACGTAGATTCCCTTGATAATATCAATATTATCCACTTGTCCAGGGTTTTGTTGGCTGTAGGTGTCCTCCAAGAACCACAAAACATCCAGAGATGTGTTACTAACTGAGATGGTAATTCCCATCTCCTCAATCTCAGTCACCACATGTGTCAGCCTCTTGGATGTGTCAGCACAGAAATCATTATCTTCTGTCTCTGCAGTATTAGTAGTCAGTACATTTACAGGACTATTCGTGGGTAAGCTGATTTGTATAAATCAAGTGAGCTGGACCTACAGAAATACTTGCTACTTTTGTTATTTACCTCCTACATGTTGTTGCCTTTTTTTTTTTTTGATGCCATCATGAATGTAGGCAGAGACAATTCACTCTATCACCTCTTTAAGGGAAAAGGAAGGAAGATGGTATGATACAGACCTTTTGATTGAACCTCTTTCAAAGATATACTGTTTGCCCAGGAATGTAATGGCTTTTATTCTATTAGAATATATCTTTTTTTGGGGGGGCAGGTTATCATTAAAGAGCTTTGTTCCCAAGGTATCCAGGTTTTCCTCTGCCATATGGATCAGTGAACATGGGTTACCCTGTTTGATTGGATGTTTATGGTAAATTTGCGTCACTCAGATGCATGCATGAAAATTTGTCTGGCATGTCCTCTGCCTGAAAAGTGCTTGAAAGACACAACCACAATATTCTAGAAGTAAAAAAACCAAGAGGAGGTCTAAGAGAATAGGTTATAGCTATCAATTTGTACAGCATGAAAATAAAAAAAAATCTTAAGCATCATAATGATACATTTTGGGATGAGAGATTTAAAAAACACACAACTTAAACTCCAAAGCAGCTATGACAAAGTTAAGAATTAACTGAAAATAACTGTAAATAACTGAACATTCAGAGGTCAAAACAAAACAAAGAGCTGGGCCTTTGAAAGGATGATCAAATCTGACAAACCCTTGTAATGAATCACCCAGAGAGAAGGCAAAAATTATTGAAATGCGAGAGAGACATGGCAGAGACAAGTAGGATTCATGGGACCTTTAGGGGCTACAAGGCAACCTTGTACTCCAGAGGGTTGACTCAAAGACAGAGATTGTTCAATTTACAAAACAGAAACCAACATTGATATAAGAGGTGACCAAACATGTATCACTTGTTGCCTTCCTGTTGCTACATCCTTGGTATGATGATACATTAAGGATCTTATGAACATGTAAGGAGATCAGAGTAAATACAATTTTGAAAGAGTAATACAGTCTCTCCCAACAAGAACAACCCAGGACCAACAAATTGCATAGTGGATCTTACCTATTAGCCATAAAGTATAATGGAGGTCAATGGTTTTCAAGATGCTTTACCAGAGAGACAGGGAAAGATCACTTAAGTCCACAAATCCAGTATTACTCTAATGCCAAAGCATAAGATACACAGGCATGCACAATGTATAAGTTAATATCCTTGATGAAATCTACGTGTACATCTGAAATAAGATTCCTTCATAGATCATACATTGTTCAACCACACATGACAGATACTTCAATGTTCTTAGGAGGTTCAGCTTGGAATTCTAGGATAATTCTGTGCTAATTAACACAAAAACTGATCTACAACAAGCAGGCAAGGAGGTCAAGGGAAGAGGCCATACTCAGCCACCAAGAATGGTATTGTCATTATCTGAGATACACAAGGACATAGTCCAGAGATACACTGAGCCTAACTAGAGCCATGGCTGGGTAGGTGAAATCTCAATCAAAAGGGGAGAATTGTAGGCACATGACAGGGGTTGTGGCAATGTAACAGAGCAGATAAAAATGATCCAAGTTCACTCTATCCATGTATAGGGGTGCCAGAGGGAAATTCCTTACTTTATCCAGGTAAGGCCACAAATGATACCAGAGTACAATGTGGCAAAGCAAAATTATTGAAAAAGAACCATTTTTTAAAAATGAACAGACAAGGCCAAGTGTTTCATGACACATTCTGAAGTTGAACTATACTCTCCATCTAACAAGACTTTCCTCTTCAGGACAAATTCCACCACACTGTAATGCCTTCTTTGAACAAATTTTTATCCTTTCTCTCAAAGCTCTTCATGATGTCACTGCAAGAGATGGATCAGTAACAGCAGGAAATAAAGGCACTGCCTTATTTTTATCATGACAGTGAACAAGTACTCAATAAGATGCAGTATAAGGGATAAAGGTATCCCTTCTCCCAGGTTCTCTAAGGAGAGGAAACTCATGGCAGTTGGAGGAGCTCCTGACTTGGGAAGGTGTGTCTGAAGCAGCTGGTTACACACCTTTGGCAGGCCCTTGCTGCTTTTCATCACCCAATTCTTCCAATCAAACCTTGAGGAGAACACTTTGACTTTAAATACAGGAAGCCTCATATTAAGGAGGAGGACAGACTCAGGAAGTCTGTGCTGATCTGGATTAGGGACATGGGTCTGGACTAGTTTGAGAGTGACTGTACAAGGCTGTATAATAGTTTTTTCACTATGACCATGAGTTCTTGAAGAACTCACCACTACAGACATCTTTATAATCCTGATATTCAATTCCTCTATCTTAAACTCCGATGGATGGACATTTAAAGAATAGTAGCCCCCATTTGACACCACAATGCTGTGGGCTGTCTTCAGTGAACATGACATGTTTTGTTTTGGGGGGTGATAGGACATGGTAAGTCTGGAAGATAGTTAACAGGATAGGCAATCTTTTAAGCTCATCAAAGCTTGGCAGATAGAACAATACAGGTGATGTATTCAAAATGATCAGCATGCTGAAAGTCCTTATTTTCTCCACACATTTCATACTAGCAAAGCATTGAAAATCAGAAAAATTAAATTTCAAAATTTCAAAGAATCATGCTTATTTGAGAATAGAATTAAAGGTACTGAAAAACAAGATTCTAAAGTAAAAATTAATTAATCCAAAAACCCACCAAAGAGATCAAAATAAACAAACCAGAAAACCAACTTAAATTGTTGAGCTCAAGTCAGTTTAGCAAACAAAGTTAACCTCCTAAGGTGAAATAAGATACACAATGTCCAGACGCTCTGCAGTCAACCAAACAACAGCTTCTCCACAGTGTGAGGATAAGACCCAGACCTGTCCAGTGCCCTCAGTGTGCAAGGTCTGCAAGTCTTCACAAATGCTTAAGTAAGAAAGGAACCAATCATGCTAGTCACAAGCAAAAGAACTGTTTTGCTTTGTATCTACCAGCATTGTTACTTTTCTCATAGCCATGACCAAATTCCTGCAATATAGATTTTACTTAGTCACTGGCTCTCAATGGACAGGAAAGGGAAGGCACGGCTGGAGACCTGAGAAAATGAGTCTGAAGTAGCCGCTTCTGTGGCTTTTGCAGGACTCAATGTCTTGAATGACCTAATTTCTCCTTCTGGCTTCCACTGCTCTAGTGTTTCATAACCTTTCCTCAAATTACCCTCTTTATAGAGTACAAACTCAGAAATCTGAGATGGTGTGGAGACCTCTATCATTCAGGCTTTAAGGAGGACATTTTGACTATCATGAGAGCAGCAATAACATCAAGCTTGAATGGACTCAGAGCTTTCTGCTGACCTCGGTGAGAGAGATGGTTATTCACTAGTGAGAGAGTGACCACACAGGCTTCTTCAATGTCCTTTTCACTCAGACCCTCAGATTCTGTCTACTGCAAACCTCCTCATCTCCACAGTCCTGATTTTCAAGATCCCCTTGGAGTATATTTTGTCTCATGATTTGCATGGTAGTAGAAAAAGACTCTTTTCATGATGTGGAATTAAAGAAACACGGAAATACCATGGGAACTAACAAAGCTGGTAGGATCCATGTGCATGGCATAGTCAAATTCCTTATCTTTTTTTCAGCTGATATATATACATGCTGACAAGGGTTTTAAGGTACGGAAATAAACCAATGTACAAAATTAGATGGCAGTAGATAGATGATAATAGAAAATGGATGGTGATTAAAAAACTGAAGCAAATGCACAAGCTAAATCTGAAGCTATAAACAGTCAATCAAAATCCAGGCTTCAACACCAACCCACATAGAAGCAAACTCATTGTGTTCAGGTCATTGGGGATCATAGATGTTAAATTAGAAAGACAAAGAATAAAAAATAAAGATCTCAGAACACAATTGTAAATCCAACTGCTCTTAGCTAACCTGCAGCTAGCTTTACCATAGTATAAGGACAAGATCCAGGCCCACGTGCTGCCTTATATGGGTGAGTGACTATCACTTCTCACAGTGGTTCCTTGTAAGGTCATAAGAGATGTGGACCAATCACAGCTAGCCAAAACCCATTACCACTTTCTTCTTTTCAAGGTTTCTCCCAAATTCATGACCTAAAACAACTTCTAAGCACCTGAGTTTGTTTTAGGTCAGGTTTTCAGAGATTTAGGCACAGCATTGACAGAGGGCTTTGCCTGCTGGCACTGGGAGCAGATTATGAGGCAACTCATTTCAGTGTACTAACAATCTGGTCTCCTAAGGATACACTGCCTCCTTCCAGGCCCAGGCAACACATCCAAGAGTTACCTAATTACTCAAAATACAGATGTCTAAGGGGACCAAGGATTTAAACACATGAGACAGCACAGGACATATCACATTCAACCCATGACAAAGACCTTTACTTTTTTTATTGGATATTTTATTTTCAGATGTGATCCCCTTACCCCGTATCCCCCCCACCCAGGAACCCCTATCCAATCCCCCCTCCTCCTGCTTCTATGAGGATGTGCCCCCACCTACTCACCCACTCTCACCTCCCCACCCACAAATTCCCCCACACTAGGCGTCTAGCCTTCATGGGACTAAGGATCGCCTCTCCCACCTATGCCCTACAAGACCATCCTCCCGTACATATACAGCTGGACCCATGGATCCCTCCCTATGTGCTCCCAGGCTGGTAGTTTAGACCCTGGGAACTCCGGTTGGTTGGTATTGTTGCTCTCCTCATGGGGCTGTAACCCCTCTTAGCTCCTTCAGTCTTCTCTCTCACTCCTCCATTGGGAACCCCATGATCAGCTCAATGGTTAGCAGTGAGCATCCACCTTTATATATGTCAGGCTCTGGCAGACCTCTAAGGATACAGCTATATCAGGCTCCTGTCAGCATGCACTTCCTGGCATCCACATCGATATCTACCTTTGGTGACTGCACATGGGATGGATACCCAGGTGGAACAGTCTCCAGATGACCCCTCCTTCAGTTTCTGTCCCACGCTTTGTCTCCATATTTGCTCTCATGAGTATTTTGTTATTCCTTCTTTTTTTTTGGGGGGGGTGGTTTCAAGACAGAGTTTCTCTGTGTAGTCCTGGCTGTCCTGGAACTCACTCTGTAGACCAGGCTAGCCTCGAACTCAGAAATCCGCCTGCCTCTGCCTCACAAATGCTGGGATTAAAGGTGTGCGCCACCACTGCCCAGCTTGTTACTCCTTCTAAGAAGGACCGAAGCACCCACACTTTGGTCTTCCTTCTTCATGAGATTCATGTGGTCTGTGAGTTGTATTGTGGGTATCGCAAGCTTTTGGGCTAATATCCACTTATCAGTGAGTGCATACCATTTGTGTTCTTACCTCACTCAAGATGATATTTTCTAGTTCCATCCATTTGCCTAAGGATTTCTTGAATTCATTGTTTTTAATAGCTGCATAATATTCTATTGTGTAAATGTACCACATTTTTTATATCCATTCTTTTGTTGAAGAACATCTGGCTATTATAAATAAAGCTGCTATGAACATAGTGGAGCATGTGTTCTTCTTACATGTTGGAGTATCTTTTGAGTATATGCCCAGGAGTTTTATAGCTGGGTCCTCAGGTAATGCTATGTCCAATTTTCTGAGGAACCATCAGATTGCTTTCCATAGTGGTTGTACCAGCTTGTAATCCCACCAACAATGGAGGAGTGTTCCTCTTTCTCCACATCCTCGCCAGCATCTTCTATCACCTGAGTTTTTAATCTTAGCCATTCTGACTGGTGTGAGATGGAATCTCAGGGTTGTTTTGATTTGCATTTCCCTCATGACTAAGAATATTGAACATTTCTTTAGATGCTTCTTGGCCATTCGATATTCCTCAGTTGAGGATTCTTTGTTTAGCTCTATACCCCATTTTTAAATATGGTTATTCGGTTGTCTGGAGTCTAATTTCTTGAGTTCTTTGTGTATATTGGATATTAGCCCTCTATCAGATGTAGGATTGGTAAAGATCTTTTCCCAATCTGTTGGCTGCCATTTTGTCCTATTGACAGTGTCCTTTGCCTTACAGAAACTTTGCAATTTTATGAGATCCTATTTGTCAATTCTTGATCTTAGAACATAAGCCATTGGTGTTCTGTTCAGGAACTTTTCCCCTGTGCCCAGGTATTCAAGGGTTTTCCCTGTCTTCTCTGCCAAAAGCAATCTACAGATTCGTTCTAATCCCCATCAAAATTCCAACTCAATTGAAAGATAGAAAGAGCAATTTTCAAATTCATTTGGAATAACAAAAAACTCAAGATAGTGCGAACTATTCTCAAAAATAAAAGAACTTCTGGGAGAATCATCATCCCTGACCTCAAGATGTACTACAGAGCAATAGTGATAAAAACTGCATGGTATTGGTACAGAGACAGGCAGGAAGATCAATGGAATAGAATTGAAAACCAAGAAATGAACCCACACACCTATGTTCACTTGATCTTTGACAAAGGAGCTAAAACCGTCCAGTGGAAAAAGCATTTTCAACAAATGATTCTGGTTTAACTGGAGGTCAGCATGTAGAAGAAAGCAAGTTGATCCATTCTTATCTCCTTGTACAAAGCTCAAGTCTATGTGGATAAAGGACCTCCACATAAAACTAGATACACTGAAACTAATAGAAGACCTTTTATTCTTAATAGTAATCATCTCTAATGGCAAAGAAAATGATACACTAAGGATAGTGTGGTTTTCTGGGATTATGGACACTGGCTTCAACTAGTTAGGAAGTTATGTAGGGTTCATTAATGGCCTTGAGACTTGGGCCCTAAAATTCTGTATCAACTCTTGATTTTTATAGATTCATCATCTCTGCACTCAGGGTGTTCAATGAATTTTGCTTTGAAGATACACTGATAGGTTTTAAGGATGTGGTTTCTAGCTGACATTGAGATGCTGTAAGATGTTCTGTATCCTCTGTACCCCAGGGCATGTGAGGAGCCTCTATAGGCCACTAAGGAAGAAGCTTCATTACAGCAGTCACATGGGATCCTTGTTTGATTTCCCATTAGAATTCCTAAATATCATGAGACAGGGATTGGTGGTTGCAGTAATATTGAGAATGTCTTGTCATTCCAGGGTACAAAAAATATTTTCTACAAAAAATAATTTCTACAGCCACAGAAGATCAAACCATGCCATCCTTGCCCTCTGAAAAACTCTTTGTCCACCCAACCTATAAGGGGGGAGCAGAGAGGGGCCACCCAGAACCCCCTCTGACAGGCGATCTGAATTCTTGCTTAGGCTGCAAGGCTAAGCACTGCAAGGGAATATAAATAAAAGATAAAAATATCTCTCTGGGTTCCCTGAGGGACAAGCCTGACTACATAGGGGTTGATGTCAAAAGTATCCCCTTTCCAGGAAAAAGTCATGCCTCACTGGACAACGACAGGGGGACCGGAGCCATTACAAGGTCCCCTTCAATTACTGGAGGTCAGGCCTCTATCCCCACCTTCAAAAGATTAGAACTGCCACAGCCCTTCTATACTTAGAGAAGGGAGGAGATGTCAGGGGCAGCCCTGCTTACACACTGAAGGCCTAAAATCAACCATAGGCCTAAAATCAGCAATAGGCCTGTCATACCTGTATACTAACACCAAGTCTTGGGTCTCAGTGGAAAAACATTGAAACAGATGGCTATAAGCTAATGTAAACAGGCAGCTTTTGTGGAAATCTACAAGCCTGAGTAGTCATAGACCTTGTAAGTAGGTAGCCTTGGCAGACAATACCAACTTAGATAAGGACAAGTGAGTCATAGGCAGAGTCATAGTGACTTGTCCCCTGAACCTTCACCCAGCAGATACCCTGTTCTGAAGATATCTGTATTGCCCCTGAACACCCACACTCCAGTGTTATTCCCTTCCTCACATCCTGCCTTTCTGTGTTTACAACCTCTGTGTGAATGAATTACGATTTGAGAAAAAATAAATTATAAAAAAACAAAAAAAAAAACCCCAAAACAACAACAAAAAAAATCCTCTTTGGTTTGCATCTTTAATAAAGTGCAGATATTGACTTAATTTATTGGGAATAGTGTAGTCAAGACTAACCTATTGTGAGATGAAAAGTGAAAGGACTTATTTTTTTTCCATAACTGTTTCTGTCCTTTCTATGTTCAATGAAAGGGCTGCATTCAGTCCTTTATTAATTTGTCTTACATTCTATTTATTCTGTTACATGGATTTTTCCCAAAGCACTGGACCTGATCTTCCTCTCTTCCCTTCATGGAGATAAAACTGTCAAAATTTCAGGAAGATCACAAAATTATCCCCTGCAAAGCTTTCACCTTGTCCTCCACTATATGTTTTGAGAATGGACAGATGGAGAACTCCTTACCTTCCCTAGGGCTGCAGCTTGGTTTATTCCCTGCATTGACATGGCCTCATTCCCTTCTGTCTGCCTGTATGTCTCCTGATGTCCCTGTGTCTGCCTAGTACTTCATCTGGCCCTTGTCCTATCCTCTTGCCTCTGCACCTGGACTCAAGACTGAAGGCCTGATCTCATACCCAAGCTGCTTTGCCAGCTCCTCTGCATCTTCACTTCCATTCTCTCATCACTGCACACTCTGGTTCTATTTCTACTCGCCTCCTTTTTTTTTTTTTTTTTTTTTTTTTTGGTTTTTCAAGACAGGGTTTCTCTGTGCAGCCCTGGCTGTCCTGGAACTCACACTGTAGACCAGGCTGGCCTCGAACTCAGAAACCCGCCTGCCTCTGCCTCCAAGTGCTGGGACTAAAGGCGTGCGCCACCAACGCCCGGCAACTCGCCTCCTTCTTTTTTTTTTTTTCTTTTTCTTTTTTTTTTATTGGATGATTTATTTACATTTCCTATGTTGTCCCCTTACCCCATCCCCCACCACCCCCTCGGAACCCCCAATCCCCTTGCCCATCCTCCTTCTTCTCTGTGGATGTAACCTCTATCTACACCCCCCCACTCCCACCTCCCCACCCTCAAAATTCCCACCCCCTGGGGCATCCAGCCTTCATGAGGTCAAGGTTCTCTTCTTCCACCTATGCCCAGCAGGGCCCTCCACTTTTACATATTCAGCTGAAGCCCTGGATCCCCCACTAAGTGTTCCCAGGCTGGTGGTTTAGACCCTGGGAGCTGTGGTTGGTTGGTATTGTTGCTCTCCTCATGGTGCCACAAACCCTTTCAGCTCCTTCAGTCTTCACTCTAACTCCTCTATTGAGAACCCCATGATCACTTCAATGGCTAGTTGTGAGCATCTGCCTCTGAATATGTCTGACTCTTGAAGGCCTCTGAGGAGATATCCATATCAGGCTCTTATCAGCATGCACTTCCTGTCTTCCACATCAGCATCTACCTTTGGTGATTGCACATGGGATAGATACTCAGGTGGGGTGGTCTTGAGACGGCCCCTCCTTCAGTTTCTGTCCCTCACTTTGTCTCCATATTTGCTCCCTTGAGTATTTTGTTGCTCCTTCTAAGAAGGACCGAATCACCCTCACTTGGTCTTCCTTCTTTATGGGCTTCATGTGGCCTGTGAGTTGCATCTTGGGCATTTCAAGGTTCTAGGCTAATATCCAATAATCAGTGAGTGAATACCATGTGTCTTCTTTTGTGATTGGCTTACCTCACTCAGGATGATAATTTCTAGTTCCATCCATTTACCAAGGAACCTCTCGAATTCATTGTTTTTAATAGCTGAGTAATACTCCATTGTGTAAATATACCACATTTTTTGAATCCATTCCTCAGTTGAAGGACATCTGGGTTCTTTCCAGCTCCTGGCTATTATAAATAAGGCTGCTATGAACATAGTTGAGCATATGTCCTTGTTATATGTTCGAGCATCTTCTGGGTATATGCCTAGTAGTGGTATAGCTGGATCCTCGGGTAATGCTATGTCCAATTTTCTGAGGAACCGCCAGACTGATTTCCAAAGTGGTTGCACCATCTTGCAGTCCCACCAACAATGGAGGAGTGTTCCTCTTTCTCCACACCCTCGCCAGCATCTACTATCACCTGAGTTTTTAATCTTAGCCATTCTGACTGGTGTGAGATGGAATCTCAGGGTTGTTTTGATTTGCATTTCCCTGACAACTAAGGATGCTGAACATTTCTTTAGATGCTTCTCGGCCATTCGAGTTTCTTCCGTTGAAAATTCTTTGTTAAGCTCTATACCCCATTTTTTAATAGGGTAATTTGGTTGTCTGGAGTCTAATTTCTTGAGTTCTTTGTATATATTGGATATTAGCCCTCTATCAGAAGAAGGATTGGTAAAGATCTTTTCCCAATTTGTTGGTTGTTGTTTTGTCCTATTGACAGTGTCCTTTGCCTTACAGAAACTTTGCAATTTTATGAAGTCCCATTTGTCAATTCTCGATCTTAGAGCATATGCCATTGGAGTTCTGTTCAGGAACTTTTCCCCTGTGCCCAAGTATTCGAGGCTTTTCCCCACCTTCTCTTCTATTAGTTTCAGTGTATCTGGTTTTATGTGGAGGTCCTTTATCCACATAGACTTGAGCTTTGTACAAGGGGATAAGAATGGATCAATTTTCATTCTTCTACATGTTGTCTTCCAGTTGAACCAGCACCATTTGTTGAAAATGCTGTCCTTTTTCCACTGGACAGTTTTAGCTCCTTTGTCAAAGATCAAGTGACCATAGGAGTGTGGGTTCATTTCTGGGTCTTCAATTCTATTCCATTGATCTTCCTGCCTGTCTCTGTACCAATACCAGGTAGTTTTTATCACTATTGCTCTGTAGTACAGCTTGAGGTCAGGGATGGTGATTCCTCCCGAAGTTCTTTTATTGTTGAGAATAGTTTTCGCTATCCTAGGTTTTTTGTTATTCCATATGAATTTGAGAATTTCCTTTTCTAACTCTGTGAAGAATTGAGTTGGGATTTTAATGGGGATTGCATTGAATCTGTAGATTGCTTTTGGCAAGATGGCCATTTTTATTATATTAATCCTGCCTATCCATGAGCATGGGAGATCTTTCCATCTTCTGAGATCTTCTTCAATTTCTTTCTTCAGAGACTTGAAGTTCTTGTCATACAGGTCTTTCACTTGCTTGGTTAGATTCACACCAAGGTATTTTATATTATTTGCAACTATTGTGAAGGGTGTCATTTCCCTAATTTCTTTTTCAGTCTGTTTATCTTTCATGTAGAGGAAGGCTACTGATTTGTTTGAGTTGATTTTATAACCAGCCACTTTGCTGAAGTTGTTTATCAGGTTTAGGAGTTCTCTGGTTGAAGTTTGGGGGTCACTTAAGTATACTATCATATCATCTGCAAATAGCGATATTTTGACTTCTTCCTTTCCTATTTGTATCCCTTTGACTTCTTTTTGCTGTCTAATTGCTCTGGCTAAGACTTCCAGTACTATATTGAATAGGTAGGGGGAGAGTGGGCAACCTTGTCTAGTCCCTGATCTTAGTGGGACTGCTTCAAGTTTCTCTCCATTTAGCTTGATGTTGGCTACTGGTTTGCTGTAAATTGCTTTTACTATGTTTAGGTAGGGGCCTTGTATTCCTGATCTTTCCAAGACTTTTATCATGAAGGGATGTTGAATTTTGTCAAATGCTTTCTCAGCATCTAGTGAGATGATCAAGTGGTTTTTTTCTTTAAGTTTGTTTATATAGTGGATTACATTGATGGATTTCCGAATTTTGAACCATCCCTGCATTCCTGGGATAAAACCTACTTGATCATGATGGATGATTGTTTTGATGTGGTCTTGGATTCGGTTTGCTAGAATTTTATTGAGTATTTTTGCATCGATGTTCATAAGGGAGATTGGTCTGAAGTTCTCTTTCTTTGTCGGGTCCTTGTGGGGTTTGGGTATGAGTGTAATTGTAGCTTCATAGAACGAATTGGGTAGTGTTCCTTCTGTCTCTATTTTGTGGAATAGTTTGAAGAGAATTGGTATTAGGTCTTCCTTGAAGGTCTGATAGAATTCAGCACTAAAACCATCTGGTCCTGGGCTTTTTTTAGTGGGGAGGCTTTTGATGACTGCTGCTATTTCCTGAGGGGTTATGGGACTATTTAGATGGTTTATCTGCTCCTGGTTTAACTTCGGTACCTGGTATCTGTCTAGGAAATTGTCCATTTCATCCAGGTTTTCCAGTTTTGTTGAGTATAGGCCTTTGTAGTAGGATCTGATGATTTTTTGAATTTCTTCAGTTTCTGTTGTTATGTCTCCCTTTTCAGTTCTGATTTTATTAATTTGGATACTGTCTCTGTGCCCTCTGGTCAATCTGGCTAAGGGTTTATCTATCTTGTTGATTTTCTCAAAGAACCAACTCCTGGTTTTATTGATATTTTGTATTGTTCTTTCTGTTTCTATTTGGTTGATTTCAGCCCTGAGTTTGATTATTTCCTGCCTTCTACTCCTCCTGGCTGTATTTGCTTCTTTTTGTTCTAGAGCTTTTAGTTGTGCAGTCAACTTGTTAGTGTGTGCTCTTTCCAGTTTCTTTTTGTAGGCACTTAGATCTATGAGCTTTCCTCTTAGCACTGCCTTCATGGAGTCCCACAAGTTTTGGTATGATGTGTCCTCATTTTCATTGAATTCTAAAAAGTCTTTTATTTCTTTCTTTATTTCTTCCTTGACCAAGTCATCATTGAGTAGAGAGTTGTTCAGTTTCCATGTGTACGTGGGTTTTCCATTGTTTTTGTCATTATTAAAGACCAGTCTTAGTCCGTGGTGATCTGATAAGATGCAAGGGATTATTTCAATCTTTTTGTATCTGTAGAGGCTTGTTTTGTGACCAATTATATGGTCTATTTTGGAGAAGGTACCATGAGGTGCTGAGAAAAAGGTATATTCTTTTGTTTTAGGATGAAATGTTCTATAGATGTCTGTTAAGTCCATTTGGTTCATAACTTCTGTTAATTTCAAAGTGTCTCTGTTTAGTTTCTGTTTCCATGATCTGTCCATTGCTGACAGTGGGGTGTTGAAATCCCCCACTATTATTGTGTGAGGTGTAATGTGTGTTTTGAGCTTTAGTAAAGTTTCTTTTATATATGTAGGTGCCCTTGCATTTGGAGCATAGATGTTCAGAATTGAGAGTTCACCTTGGTAGATTTTTCCTTTGATGAGTATGAAGTGTCCTTATCTTTTTTGATTAATTTTGGATGAAAGTCGATTTTATTTGATATTAGAATGGCTACTCCAGCTTGTTTCTTGGGACCATTGGCTTGAAAAATTGTTTTCCACCCTTTTATTCTGAGGTAGTGTCTGTCTTTGTCACTGAGGTGCGTTTCTTGTATGCAGCAAAATTCTGGGTCTTGTTTGTGTATCCAGTCTGATAGTCTGCGTCTTTTTATTGGGGAATTGAGTCCATTGATGTTAAGAGATATTAAGGAAAAATGATTGTGGCTTCCTGTTATTTTTGTTATTAGAGTTAAAGTTATGTTTGTATCTTTTTTGGGGGTTGTTGGAAGATTACTTACTTGCTTTTCCTAGGTTGTAGTTTCCCTCCTTGTGTTGGCATTTTCCATCCATTATCCTTTGAAGTGCTGGGTTTGTGGGAAGATATTGTGCAAATTTGGTTTTGTCATGGAATATCTTGGTTTCACCATCTATAGTGATTGAGAGTTTTGCTGGGTATAGTAATCTGGGCTGGCAATTGTGTTCTCTTAGTGTCTGTATGATGTCCGTCCAGGCTCTTCTGGCTTTTATAGTCTCTGGTGAGAAGTCTGGTGTAATTCTTATAGGTCTGCCTTTATATGTTACTTGACCTTTTTCCCTTACTGCTTTTAGTATTTTTTCTTTGTTTTGTGCATCTGATGTTTTGATTATTATGTGATGGGAGGTATTTCTTTTCTGGTCTAGTCTATTTGGTGTTCTGTAGGCTTCTTGTATGTTTATGGGCATCTTGTTCTTTAGGTTAGGGAAGTTTTCCTCAATAATTTTGTTGAAGATATTTACTGGCCCTTTAAGTTGGGAATCTTCATTCTCATCTATACCTATTATCCTTAGGTTTGGTCTTCTCATTGTGTCCTGGATTTCCTGGATGTTTTGAGTTAGGAGTTTTTTGCGTTTTGCATTTTCTTTGACAACTGTGTCAATATTTTCCACCGTATCTTCTGCATTTGAGATTCTCCCTTCTATCTCTTGTATTTGGTTGGTGATGCTTGCGTCTGTGACTCCTGATCTCTTTCTTAGGTTTTCTATCTCCATGGTTGTCTCCCTTTGAAGTTTCTTTATTGTTTCTATTTCTAGTTTCAGATCCTGAATGTTTTTGTTTAATTCCTTCTTTGTGTTTTCTTCCATTTCTTTAAGGGATTTCTGTGATTCCTCTTTAAGGGCTTCTATCTGTTTACTTGTACTCTCCTGTATTTCTTTAAGGGAGTTACTTAATTCCTTCTTATAATCCTCTATCATCATCATGAGAAGTGATTTTAATTCTGAATCCTGCTTTTCAGGTGTGATGGGGTGTTCAGGGCTTGCTATATTGGGAGAATTGGGCACTGATGATGCCAAGAAACTTTGGTTTCCGTTGCTTATGTTCTTGCGCTTGCCTTTCGCCATCTGGTTAACTCAGTGGTACCTGCCCTCACTGTGTAAAACTGGAGTCTGTATTTCCAGTTATCTTGCTTATTGCAGAGCTCCTCAGAGTCCAGAGGTCTCTGTGGTCTTATGCTCCTAATCTCCTGGTTGGAATAACTCCTGGGACTCAGGCCACCTCTTGGATCTGGAAATCCTTCTGCTCTGAGTGCAGTGGGTCCTCGATGACTCAGGATTCAGTTTCAGCTGCTCTGAGTGCAGTGGCTCCAGCTGCTCTGAGTGCAGTGGCTCCTGGATGACTCAGGATTCAGTTTCTCCACAGGACAGGAGCAGACCAACTCTGTGTCTGCTCCAGCCCAGAGGACCAGGCAGGGGCAGAAGGGAAGTGGAATTCCGGAGGGGCGGGGTTTGGGTAGCTGCTGTGCCCTGGATGTCCCTGGCTCCCCGATCTATCTCTGGGGTTTAGGGAGTGAGATGGAGTTCTTACCAGCTGCTCTGAGTGCAGTGGCTCCTGGATGACTCAGGATTCAGTTTCTCAACAGGACGGGATCAGACCGACTCTGTGTCTGCTCCAGCCCAGAGGACCAGGCAGGGGCAGAAGGGACTCGCCTCCTTCTTAAGGTGAAGTCTTCTGTGGTCTCTGAAGCCTTTAACTTCATTGTGTAACCTATGGATACCCAGCAACCAAGCAATAAAGCAGGAAGAAAGGAAGAAAGAAAGGAAGGAAGGAGGGAGGGAGGGAAGGAAGGAAGGAAGGAAGGAAGGAAGGAAGGAAGGAAGGAAGGGGGAGAAGAAAGAAAGCAAGAAAGCAAGCAAGCAAGAAAGAAAAAGAAAGAAAGAAAGAAAGAAAGAAAGAAAGAAAGAAAGAAAGAAAGAGAGGGAGGGAGGAAGGAAGGAAGAAAGGAAGGAAGAAAGAAAAGAAGGAAGGAAGAAAAAGAAAGACAAAAAAGTTTGAGAGGTACTCAGAGACTGATAGATTTACTGTATATGTGACTGATCATTAATATTTCTAATTAAAGTTGGAATAATCAAAGCTGTTTGCCTCAGCAGAGGTTATCAAGGAAAATGGGAATGTCTGACAAATTACTCACTTTGAAAGTTTGACAAAGTTGGGGAGGGGAAAAAGAAACTTTGACAAAATTGTGAATTTGTTACTCAATAAACTCTGACATTGTGGAAAGATACAAGTGTTTCTTATGTTTGTGACATAGTGTGCTTAGGATACACCCTCTCTTTTAGGAGGAGATAACTGCCTGTGAGAACCTTTCGCTCAGCTGAGCTGACCCTTGGCAGCTGCCCACTCCAGTGTGTCATCATAGTCTTTCAAAGGGTCCCAGGATTTAAGGCCAGTTGCTCTAATGGTAGAACATTCAGTACTGAAGTTTCCTCTTCTCCTTCTGCTCATGCCAAATGCTTCTGAGATTACCTTTGAAACCCTGTCTACATACAAATCCTTTTCTTTTGGGAATTACTGGACCAGGCTATAGCACTTTTCTTTTGGCGTTGTGTAAACTTTGTGAAATGATGCTTAAGAGCAAACTACCATGGCAATTATCCAGGGAAAATGCCCCCTAATTATAATTGTAATGACCATCATAAATATTATACAATCAATATTATGGGGGTGATGACATTAATAAATATATAGAATTTTTCACAAAAACTCATCCATCATAACACAATTCATTTTTGTGCATTTATTCCATGTTTCTCTATATATTTGTGAGTTTACGTGCATGGATACTCATGCTGTAGCATATTGTGAAGAACAGGACAATTTGTATGACTCAGTTCTCTCCTTCCAACATATGGGTTCTTTGTAGAGACCTCAGACCTTCAGGATGGGTGACAAGCACTCTCACCCAGTGAACCATCTTACTAGTGTCGTACCACAGTTTTGGATTTATATATTAACACTTGTGAAATTCAAATAATTCAAACACCCTCATGACTATAGCTGAGACATAAAACCCATCTATTCATTGAATTATCTCAAGTTCATAAGTGCTAATTTTGATAACAATGAGCCATATTTTTAATTTCTATTGAAAACAGATTCTCCTCTTCTATAAAATATCCTGACCAGAGCTTCCCCTCCCTCTACTCTTTCTAACACCTCCTGCCACTTTCCACCATGTCCATTCCAACTCTATTTTCTCTTCAGAAATGAGCAGGTCTCCAAGAGACAACAGCCAAACAGGACAAAACTAGGGAAGACAAGGCAGTCACTCTCTTATGGAGACTGTACAAGGCAACCCAAGCAGAAAAAGTTTCTCAAGAGCAGGCAAAAAAGTCAGAGATATATCTGATGCCACTGTTAGGAGGCCCACAAAAAAAACAAGCTAATGGTGTTAACATATACACAGAAGACCTCGTACAGATTCATGCAGGCTTTGTGTTTGAAACTTCAGTCTCAGTGAGCCCCTATGAGTCCTGCTTAGTCTCTTTGGTGAGACATGCCAAATTTCTATATTTCAATTAAATATTTTCTTTGCTAAGCATTGCTGTGGTCATGGTGTCTCTTCACAGCAATAGAATTATAACAAAGACACTTGATTGCAACTTTGATATCTGGGCTTCCATCTCCTATTGGTGACTAAATACTCTAGGACTATATCTGAGAATCAGAGAGAAGCACCCTCTGCTTTTATGGTATTTGCCTTTATAAGCTGCCCCTGCAATGGACCCCAATATAAAGAAACACCTATATTAATATAAGAAACTATTTGGAATAAGACTTCCATTTTGAGGATCGGTCTAGTAAAGTGTAAGTTCCCAAGGCTTCCCTGGGAACTGACATCCTCCTTGGCAGAAAGAGACATGCACACGGGTAACTTACATCCTGGTTGGCAATTCAAGACATGAATGTTAGACAAGTCTCATCATAGTAAACAAGTTAGGACATGAATATTAGACAAGGCAAGTCCCCTGCCACAGGTGAATACCCAAACCAATGGGAGCACGATAAGTGTACAACAAAAACATGTTCCTAAGGAAATCCCCTATTCCTAAATCCTGTTTTGTGAAATAACTTGGCACAGATATTTGAGAATTGGGGCTTTAAAACCCTGTATGATCTTAACTGGTTTAGCTCCTGAATCTAGATCATGGTCCTGGTCAACTACTCCTGGGGAATATTCTCAATAAACTATCCCTGTCTAACTGAGATCAGTGTTCATGTGGTTTGTGAGGCAATTGCTGGACCCCAACATGCACAGTGAAGGGAGAAGGATGGGCCCACTGCTGCGGGTGGGGCCAACAATCTGTTCCAAGCTACTTTGATCCCCACTGTGGTTACCACATACTCCTTCTCCCATCTGATATGGTCCAGTGGCCTAATATTTGAATCAATCTAGGGTGAATTATGATTCAGGTTTCAGTGTTTTCTGCTTGAATGTCAATGTAGAGAAAGTAAAGTCTATGAAAAGAAAATCAGAGAATCCTATGGTAGGGAAAGATGTGTACCAAGCCTTTAGTCACCTCATCAACAATTTTACATTCAGGAAAATAAATGTCTGGTTTATTAGGCAGCCAGTCACTATGCCCAGGTAGTCACCTGAGGTAGAAAATGATTTTGCAGTTACAAAGACATCAGTGAGTTATGGTCCAATGCATTCACCAACATGGAGGAGGCAGCTACGAGCTACAGCTAGCCTCCCAGTACCATGCTATCTTTGTCCAGTGTCCCCTGGAAGAAACTAAATCAAACATTTGAATCTGACATGGACTGAGAGTGAGATGGACTACTCTCAAGCAAAACTGAGTGCAGATCCTTAAGTACTATAGGAGTGGGCACCTGAAAGTACTTTACAGGAGAACTTAGGCATCTTAAAACATTTCCAGACAAGAAATTTAAATGGATTCTCACTCCCCTTATGCAGAGAGGTATTTAATCCTAAGAGATCATCCATAAACCATGTACAGATGTGGATACTAAATGGGCTCAGTATAGTAACAATAAAGTTTTTGCATTTTTAAATGTTAGATTAGCATAGGCTTAGCCATATTGGAATTCTAAAAATTGACTTATAGGGGAATTGATATAAATCAAGATTTATCTTTGCTTTTTCAAATTTATTGCACATGTGAATTGCTTTTCTGTTCATATCTCTACTGCCCTTGAACTGTTGATATATAAATATGTCAATAAAACTATTAGGAAAATGAACATGACCCTTTTGTAGAGAAGGCCAGCCTCTTCCAGTGACAGGAGGAGACACACCTCTGCATGGTAGGTGTTGTGGTCTGAATGAAAATGGCCCCCATAGGTTCATAAGAAACAGCATTATTGGAGGTATAGCCTCACTGAAGTGAGTGTGGCCTTATTGGAGGAAGTGTGGGTTAGCTCTCAGGTTTTAGAAAATCAAGCCAAGCCCAGTGGTTCATTGTCTCTTCCTGCTGCCTACAATTCCAGATGGAGAACTTTCTGCTACCTTTCCAGCATCAAGTCTTAATGGACTAAATCGCTGAACTGTAAGTCAGTCCAAATTAAATGTTTTTCTTTTGTCACGGTCATGGTGTCTCTTCATTGCAATAAAACCCAATTAGGACAGTAGGAATTTTACCTCAGAATGACAGGCTAAAGCTCCATCCCAATCCTCAATTGGATGGAATTTCATTCTGGAGGTTTCCATGTCAATATGATTTGGCTTTGAATGAAGGACATAGTTGTATGACTATGAGTAATTAGTTCCAAACACTTTAAGATCATTGTTCCCAATGCACTAGTGCATGGACAGAGAAGTTGTATACATAACCACCCTGCTATGAAGAGACAGTCATCCTGACTCTGCAGTCCAGGTTGGAAAACATAATTTTCATATGACTCATGATCTTCCCATGCCAAGGACGCTGTGACACCTGGCTCAAACAGGTGGGGCATGCAGTGATAGTGTCTCCCAGCCACAGAACACCCAAGACATACGTCTGAGTCAGGGCTTCTATTCATGCACAACACATCATGGCCAAGAAGCAAGGTGGGGAGAAAAGGGTTTATTCAGCTTATACTTCTTCATTGCTGTTCATCATCAGAGGGAGTCAGGACAGGAACTCAAGCAGGTCAGGAAGCAGGAGCTGATACAGAGGCCATGGAGGGAGGTTACTTACCGTCTTTCATCCCCTGGCTTCCTCAGCATGCTTTCTTATAGAACCCAGGACTACCAGTCCAGGGATGGGACACTCATAATGGCTCTCCCACCCTTGATCATTAATTGAGAGAATGCCTTACAGCTGGATCTCATGGAGGCATTTTTTCAAGGAAGGCTTCTTTCTTTTGATAACTCTAACTTGTGTCAGGTTGACACACAAAACCATCCAGTACAACATACTATGACATACTGTGACAATATAAGCAAAAGTCTGGCCCAGTGTGGAGTTCCACGGTGGTTAGGGAATATTCTTCCTATGAGCTTCTTGGATTGGGAAAGTCTTCTAAGCAAGCAATGAAAGATTTCCACGGCTTTCCCCATGAGGTCTTGGAAGTGGTAAAAATGACAATTCTCTGAAACCTGTTAGCTCATTATATATTTCCTGTCATGGTAAAATAGCATTTAGTACCAGGATATCCATACTGAGTATTCTGTAAGCAGAGAACCTGAGGCATATGTCTGCCCATCTCCCCTGAAGGTAAAGGCTACCTAACTTGATACAATGTGAGGTAAATGTGTTCCTGTGAGACAAGGTAACAGAATCCATTAGGAATACCATCCAATCTGCCAGACATGTTCCTTATAAACACTCTAAAGCACGAGGCCTCATTCGTGTTGAAATCTTGGCTCAGCAAAGAACATGGTCACTTGTTGTTGTCCTTTGAGTCAGTAAATCCACACTTAAGATCTTAACACAAGTCACAATACATCCTTTTAAGCTAAATTTCTCTGATCAACCAGATGCTCATCATTGTAGGAAATTAATAATAACCAATGGTCTTGCTCAGTTTGTAATTTTCCAGAAGTCCTACAAATTCCACAATCCAGAAAATATACTCATGATGATTATGCTTCTTGAACAGAGTTTCAACACAGGATTGACAGCCAAAGTTCCACATGCTCTGTGGACTATAATATGCTCATGAGCGTTATCATAAGATGAAAATCTAGCCATCAAAACTTCTCTTCTTGTGTCGGGAATGAGAGCTCACTAGACTAAACACTTGTTCAGAAACATGAGGAGATTAGCTCAAATATAGTGAACAAATAAAAGCCTTGCATGGCAACATGGCCTATAATACCACATCTATGGTGATAGAAGGAGCCAGACCTTTTGGTAGCCCCATGCAGATGGTCTAGCTACAGTTCTCACCTCCAGCTTCAAGGCAATCATCTCAGAAAACAAGGTCAAGATAACACTTAAGAACCCTTACTATTCACATTCTCTAAGAGATGTGGATACAGAGGTTGTGTCTTGGTTGGTGGAGGTGTCTGACAGGTGTCAACAGATTGTACACACTGCCTCTTCTGGCCTGGCTTCCCCCACAGTGGTTATGCTGCACCAAACTAACATTGTTTTCCCTTACTAGATATTGTGTCTGTTCTACTTTGGGTGCAGAGGCAGGAACACAACTTGAGAAACAAGTGACTAGTCTGCCTTCTCATCTGCTTCCATTGCCTTCTGCTGTTCCTGTTTGAGGCAATGGGTGCGTGCCTCCTGGGGCTAGACCTTGGTAGATGGTAACTCAAAGATTATGTTCTTGCCAGCTTCAGCTTCATATTGATAGTCCCTATTCTGGGGACCTTTCAAGACAATATTATATTGTCTGTTGTCTTGCTCACAGTGTGAGTCAGATCTACTTTTTGGTAGATTTCCATGATAGCATCAATAGCATTAGTTTGTCCAGGGTTCTGTCTGTTGTCAGAGTCTTTCCAGGAAGGACAAAACATCCAACGATGTGTTACTATCTGAGATGGTAATTCCTGTCTCATTAATCTCAGCCTCTACATGGTCTACTTGGATGTGTCAGCACAGAAGTCCTTATCCTCTGTTTCTGTAGCATTAGTATTTACTACATTTACAAAATAATCCTATGGAGCAGAATTCACAGGTAATCTGATATGTATAAAACAGGAGAGCTGGACCTACAGAAACCTTTGCTACTTTTGTCATTTACCTCTTACATGTTGTTGCCTTATTTTTTTTGAGGCCATTATGGAAGTAGGCAGAGCCAATTCCCTTTATGTTCTCTCTAAGGGAAGTGGAGGGAGGATGATATGACATGCAGGTGACTTGACTGAGTGGTGTTTTCAAAGATGTACGATATCGCTAAGGATGTAATGGTATTTATTTTGGAAAAGTATATCATTTCTTGCCAGGGTTTATGTAAAGCATGTTGTTCTTGCTATGTTGAAGTTTTCCTCTGCCATGTGGCTCAGGGAACACATAGTGTTGACCAAGCTGGAGATGGATCACCCCATTTCACTGAATGCTGATGGAAAATGTGCATCATTCAGATCTGTCCATGAAAATTTGTCTGCCAAGTCCTTCACTCAAAAGGTGGAGGATGGAACCACCACAATATCCTAGAAGTAAAAAAAAACTAACAAAAAACCCCAAAAGTAAAATAAAATAAAACAAATAAACAAATAAAAATAAAACAAGAGCAAGTACATGAGTCCTACTCAAATATACACAAATATTAATTTGTATGTAATGAAAACCAAAGCTATCTCTAGCATTGTATATGATACATCATGTGGTCAGATAAAAATAAAATAAAACAAATAAAAACCCAATACAATCACAAAGCAATTTTGAGAAAGCTAATAAAGATCAGACCTGGGCATACTTCACTCTTAGAGGTTGAAACAAAGGTCAGAGACAAAGAACTGGTTGATTGAAGTGATGGACAAATTGACAAACCCTTGACTGAATCACCTAGAGAGGGCAGAAATTATTGAAATATGAGATATGGGAGAGACAAACAGGATCCATGGGAACTCTAGGCAGCCTTGTACTGCAGAGGGTTGAATATCCTCAAAGAAAGAAATTGCTCATTCCACAACATAGACACTGAGGTAGCAAAAGAGGTAACCAAACATGGACCACCTTTTGCCTTCCTGTTGTCACATCCTGGGTGTCATGATACATTCATGATCTTATGAGTACATATATAATGAGTAATGTAAAGAGATCAAAATGAGTACAAGATTGAAAGAGTAATACAATCTTTCCTAAAAAGGAGATCCAGGTCCAAGAGCTTGCACAGTGGATCTTACCTACTGGCCATAAAGTACATTGGAGATCAATAATCCTCAAGGTGTTTTACCAGACAGACAAGGGAAGATCATTCCACATTTAGTCTACAAAGTTAGTATTAACCTAATACCAAAAACATAAGACACACACACATACTGCACATACATGCACAATGTATTTTAATATCCTTGATGAAAAATCTACATGTCATCTGAAAGTAAGTTCTTTGGTAGATCACACAACAACAAGCAGGTAAAGAAGTCAAGGGAAGAGGCCATGCTCAGCCACAGAGAATAAAATTCTGTCATTTTTTAAAATAAATAGGTACATAGGGTAGGTTTTCTGTAATATGCCAGTTCCAGAGATATACTGAGCCTAACTGGAGTCATGATTGTGTAGGTGGAATCTTAATCAAAAGCAGAGAATTGTAGGCACATGATAAGCAATGTAACAGCAAATGAATATTTTCCCAGTTCACTATGGACATGTATAAGAGTACCAGAGGGAAATTCCTTACTCTACACAGCTAAGATTTTGAATGCAGGGGCCAGTAACACCCAGAAATTAAGAGCGGTTTGGAACCTAGAAAGTTGCAGAAGGTTGCTCCATGGCTGTCATCATGCCAGAAAATGAATATATTGAATTGCACCCCAAATAATATGGGTATCATTTGGACTACCATGAGAAAAAGAGAAGGAAAGAAGGTCAGGAGGTCCATGAATGTTCAAAGAAGGCAAAAAAAAAAAAAATTGGCCTGAAGGCTAAGCCCTACCATAAACAGTGCCATGCAGAGAAAATACAAGTGAAAAAGACTGTTAAGATGCATGAAAAGAGAAACACCAAGCTGAAGGATGATGAGAAGATTCCACAGGGAGCAGTCCCTGCCTATCTGCTGGACAGAGTGGGGCAGTCGAGAGCAAAAGTACTTTGTAACATGATTAAGCAGAAACGAAAACAAAAGGCAGGAAAGTGGGAGGTCCCTCTACCCAGAGTTCATGCCCAAGGAGAAACAGAAGTATTGAAAGTTATTTGAACAAGAAAAAGAAAACAGAAGACGTGGAAGAGAATGGTTACTAAAGTCTGCTTTGTTGGTGATGGTTTTACAAGAAAACCACTTAACTATGAAAAAAACCACCTAACTATTAGGCCAATGGATCTACATTTCAAAAAAGCCTATGTCACACACCCTGAGATGAAAGCTACTTTTTGCCTGCCTATACTCTGTGTGAAAAAAGAATCCATGATCCCCATTATATACAACCCTGGGTGTGATCACCAAAGGTACAGTTATTGAAGTGAGTGTGAGCGAGTTGGGCCTTGTGACACAAGGAGGCAAGGTTATTTGGGAGAAAGTATGCCCAAGTTACCAAGAATCCTGAAAATGATGGGTGCATGATGCAGTCTTGCTGGTTTGACAGTGACATCATACAAGTCATTCCACTCACTACTAAAGACTACACATTGTCAGGAAAACTCCATCTCTGTGACCTTGATGAACTACCAAGCAACCTTTCCCCATATGCAGTCATCAAGAAGTATTTATTAAGTTGTAAAGGAAAATAAAACACTGCTCAACTTAAAAAAAAAAAGCAAGATTTTAGCTGGGCGGTGGTTGCGCACGCCTGTAATCCCAGCACTTGGGAGGCAGAGGCAGGTGGATTTCTGAGTTCGAGAGTTCGAGGCCAGCCTGGTCTACAGAGTGAGTTCCAGGACAGCCAGGGCTACACAGAGAAACCCTGTCTTGAAAAACCAAAAAAAAAAAAAAAAAGATTTTAAATGCAACCCCTCCCCCCCAAAAATAACATGAAAGCAGAGGACAATATGGCAAAGGAAAATTATTGAAAGAGGACCATTTGGAACAAATGAACATACAACAGAAATCAATGCATCAAACAAGAGCAGTGAGGGCATGAATCAAAATGAAACATAGATCATGAAACACACAGCAACAGAGAGTAAATCTCTCCACATCAAGATCTAAGAGCCTAGGAATGCCCCAGTGTATCAGGACCCATGGTGGAGTCCAACTGCTCTCCTTCCAATAAGAGTTTCTCGGCATCATCAGGGCAAACGCCAGCTCACTGCAATGCCTTCTATGAACAAATTTCCATCCTTTTCTCAAAGCTCTTCATGATGTTATTACAAGGAATGGATCAGTAACAGCAGGGGATGACCTAAAGAAGTTCTTCTATAAACCCTAGGAACTGCATTATTTTTTATCATGACAATGAACAAATCCTCAACAACATTCAACCAAAGGGACAAAGGTATCCCTTCTCCCAGGCTCTCAAAGGAGGGGGAAGGCATGGCAGTTGTTGGAGGAGCTGATAAGTTGGTAAGATGGGTCAGAAGCAGCTGGTTACATGACTTGGGTGGGTCTTGATGCATCCAGTCACCCAACTTCTCCTGGTTTCTAAAGTACTGAGGTTTCATGATCTTCCCAATTAATCAGCACAACCTACTAGAGACCAAGCATTCAGACACAGGAGAAGATGTGAGGCATTTGTGATGGGAAACATCAAATATCAAGGAGGACATTTTGACTTTAATAACAGGAAACCCCATAGTAAGATGGGACAGACTCATAATAAAAGGACAGACTCTGGAACTCTATGCTGACCTGGATTAGGGATTTGGACCTGGGAGTTTGGGAGTGAACTTACCAGCTGCTTTAATGACTTTTTCAATATGACCTTGAGTTCTCTAAAACTCACACTTCACAAATCATTACTTCTACACTGATACTCAAGTCCTTTATCTTAAAAACCTATTGATGGACTAATAAAAGATGGTACCCTTTGTTTGACACTCAAATGCTATGGGCTTTCTTGAGTGGAATGGCATTTTATAGGTTTTGGAGCTAGGACATGGCAAGTCCAGAAGATAGTTAATAGGATAGGTGAACTTTTATGTTCATCAAAGCTTGGAGAATATAATAATAGTGGCAATGTATTCAAAGTGCACATTTGGATGAAATTCCTCATTTTCAACACCTATTCATATTAGCAAAGCATTTAAAATCAGAAAAAAATAAATTTAAAATTGTCAAAGAACCATGCTCATTTATGAATAGAATTTCAGGTGCTAGAAAACAAGAAACAAAAGTAAAATCACAAATTAACTTTAAAACCACTGAAGAAATATTGATCAAAATGAATAAACCAGAAAACTAACTCAAATTCTTGAGGTCAAAGTAGATTACCAAACAAAGTCAGCGTCTTGAGATAAAATCACATCTACTATGTCTGTTTCCAAGTGATTAATAACATCGAACTCTACCTAACCCAGTGTCTGAGTCTGCAATCAACAAAGCAACAGCTTCTCTGCAGTGAGAGAATAAGTCTCAGCCTCAGCCAGTGGCTTCAATGGGCAGGGTCTGCAAGTCCTCACAAAGGCTCCAGTGACATCATTACAAAAAACTAATCATGCTAGACCAATCATGCTAGTTACAAGCAACAGAATTTCTTTTTTTCTTTTTTTTTTTTTATTGCTTTGAATCTACCAGCACTGATTTAGTTTTCTCATGACCTGAGAAACAACATACAGTATATAGGTTTTACTTAGTCTCTGGCTCTCAATGAACCTGGAGAGCACAGCTGGAGACTTGAGAAAATGGGTATGAAGCAGCTGCGTCTGTGGCTTTGGTAGGTCTCATTGCTGTGAATGACCCAATTTCTCCTTCTGGCTTCCACTGCCCTGGTGTCTCCTAACCTCCACAACAGCACCCTCTCTATAAACCACAAATCCAGAAACAGGAGATGGGGTGAGACCTCTGTCATTCAGACTTTAAGGAGGACATTTTGACTATCATGAGAGCAGCAATAACCCCGAACTTGAATGGACTCAGAGAGCTTTGTGCTGACCTTGGTAAGAGACATGGTTATTCACTAGTGAGAGAGTGACCACGCAGGCTTCTTCAATGCACTTTTCACTCATACCTTCAGATTCTATAATGACTCTGCCTACCTCAAACCTCCCTATCTCTGCAGGCAACATACCCAATACCTTTTTCTTAAACTAATATTAATGGGAATGTAGCAATGGAGGCCTGTCCTTAACACTGTGATGCAATGAGGAAATGTGCTATCCCTCATGATCCCCCATGTGTGTTTTATCTCCTAAGTTGCATGGTGGCAGGGGAAGACTCTTACTAGGATGGGAAATATAAAAACAAAGGGAAATAGCATGGGAAGTAACAAAGCTGATGATAGGATCCAAGTGCCTGATGTAGTCAAGTTCATTTTTTAGAGCTACTATATACATAATAACAAGGGTTTTCATGTACCGAAATAAATCAATGTATATAACATCAAAGATAAATGAAAAGAGGATAATAGAAAAATGGATGATTAAATAAAACACCTGAAGCAAATGCACAAACTAAATCCAAAACTATGAACAGTAAATCCAAATCCCTACCCCAACACCAACCCACCAGGAAGCAAACTCACTGTGTTTAGGTCCGTGGGGATCACAGATGTTCAATTCCAAATATGGGAAATAAAAGGTAAAGATGTCAGAATACAATTTTGAGTCCATCTGCTCTTGCCAACAAGTAGCTAGCTTACAGCATTATAAGGACCAGATCCAGGCCCAGCTGCTGCCTTTCATGGGACTACCATTTCTCACAGTGACTCCCTGACCTAAACACATCTAATGCCACAACTCTTTACCAGGTTCTCCTTTTCGTGTTTCCTCCCAAATCCATGGCATGAAACAACTTCTGAGAGGCAGAGGTTGGTTTGGCTCAGACTTGGTTCAGGCACAACATGATGGAGGACTCAGCTGATGGCACTGGCAGCAGAGTGTGAGGCAACTCGTTTCAATGCATTAACAATCTCCCAGGTCGCCTAAGGACCTACTGCCTCCCAGCAGGCCACACACAGAACGGTTCCCTAACTACTCAAACAGGGCTGCCTAAGGGGACCGAATGTCTAAACACATGAGACAGCACAGGATATATCACATTCAACCCATGACAAAGACCTTTTACTCTTAACAGTAATGATCAATAATGACAAAGAAAATGAAACACCGAGTAAGATGTGGTTCTCTGGGGTATGGACACCGGCTTCAACTAGTTAGGAAGTTATGTAGGGCCCCTTCTGCCCCTTGCTTGGTCCTTTTGCTGGGGCAGACACCAAACTGGTCTGCTCCCATGAAGATACCATATCCTGAGCAATCCTAGAGGAACCACTGCACTCAGAGCAGCAGGATTTCAGGATCCCAGAGGCGGCCCGAGTCCCAGGAGCTCTTACACCCAGGAGCTCAGGATCACAGAATCACAAAGATATCTGGACTCTGAGGAATTCTGACACAAGCAAGATAACTGGAAAGACAGGCTCCAATCTGAGACAGTGAGTGCAGGTAGCATTAGAGATAGCCAGATGGTGAAAGGCAAGTGCAAGAAAATAAGCAACAGAAACCAAAGTTACCTGGAATCATCAGAACACAATTCTCTCACCATAGCAAGCCCTGGATAGCCAATCACACTAGAAAAGCAGGATTCAGAATTAAAATCGCTTCTCATGATAATGATAGAGGACTTTAAGAAGGACATAAACAACTCCCTTAAAGAAATACAGGAGAACACAGGTAAATGGGTAGAAGCCCTTAGAGAGGAAACACAAAAATCTCTTAAAGAATTGCAAGAAAACACAACCAAACAGGTGAAGCAATTGAACAAAACCATCCAGAATCTAAAAATGAAAGTGGAAACAATAAAGAAATCTCAAAAGGAGACTACCCTGGAGATAGAAAACCTAGGAAAGAGATCAGGAGTCATAGACACAAGCATCACCAAAAGAATACAAGAGATAGAAGAGAGAATCCATGTGCAGAAGATATCATGGAAAACATTGACACAACTGTCAAAGAAAATGTAAAATGTAAAAACCTCCTAACCCAAAACATCCAGGAAATCCAGGACACAATGAGAAGGCCAAACCTAAGGGTAATAGGTATAGTTGAGAGTGAAGATTCCCAACTTACATGACCATCAAATATCTTCAACAAAATTATAGAGAAAAACTTCCCTAACCTAAAGAAAGAGATGTCCATGAATGTACAAGAAGCCTACAGAATACCAAATAGACTAGACTAGAAAAGAATTTTTTTCCTGTCACCAATAATCAAAACATCAAATACATAAAACAAAGAAAAAATACTAAAAGCAGTAAGGGAAAAAGGTCACGTAACATATGAAGGCAGACCTATAAGAATAACATCAGACTTCTCACCAGAGATTATAAAACCAGAAGATCCTGGAGTGATATTATTCAGACCCCAAGAGAACACAAATGCCAGCCCAGACTACTATACCCAGCAAAACTCTCAATCACTGTAGATGGAGAAACCAAGATATTCCATGATAAAACAAAATTTACAGAATATCTTCCCACAAAACCAGCACTATAAAGGATAATATATGGAAAACTCCACCACAAGGAGGGAAACTACATCCTAGAAAAAGAAAGTAATCTTCCAAAAAACCAAAAAGAAGATAGCTACACAAACATAATTCCACCTCTAATAACAAAAATAACAGGAAGCAACAATTATTTTTCCTTAATATCTTTTAACATCAATGGACTCAATTTTCCAATAGAAAGACATAGACTAACAGACTGGATACATAAACAGGACCCAGAATTTTGCTGTATATAGGAAACCTCAGTGACAAAGACAGACATTACTTCAGAGTAAAAGGATGGAAAACAATTTTCCAAGCAAATAGTCCCAAGAAACAAGCTGGATAGCCATTCTAAAATCAAATAAAATCAACTTTCAAACAAAAGTTATCAAAAAAGATAAAGAAGGACATTTTATACTTAACAAAGGAAAAATCTACCAAGATGAACTCTCAATTCTGAACATCTATGCTCCAAACGCAAGGGTACCCAAATACACAAAAGAAACTATATTAAAGCTCAAAGCACACATTGCCATCTCACACAATAATAGTGGGAGACTTCAACACCCCACTCTCACCAATGGACAGATCATGGAAACAGAAACTAAACAGAGACACAATGAAATTGACAGAAGTTATGAGCCAAATTGATTTAACTGATATCTATAGAACATTTCATCCCAAAACAAAAGAATATACCTTTTTCTCAGCACCTCAAGGTACCTTTTCCAAAATAGACCATATAATTGGTCACAAAACAGGCCTCAACAGATACAAAAAGACTGAAATAATCCCTTGCATCTTATCAGATCACCATGGAATAAGACTGGTCTTTAATAATGACAAAACCAATGGAAAACCCACATGCACATGGAAATTGAACGACTCTCTACTCAATGATGACTTGGTCAAGGAAGAAATAAAGAAAGAAATTAAAGACTTTTTAGAATTTAATGAAAATGAAGACACATCATATCAAAACTTCTGGGACTCCATGAAAGTAATGCTAAAAGGAAAACTCAGAGCTCTAAGTGTCTACAAAAAGAAACTGGAGAGAGCATACACTAGCAGCTTGACAGCACACCTGAAAGCTGTAGAACAAAAAGAAGCAAATACACCCAAAACGAGTAGACGTCAGGAAATAGTCAAACTCAGGGCTGAAATCAACCAAGTAGAAAAAAAAGGAACTATACAAGATATCAACAAAACTAGGAGCTGGTTCTTTGAGAAAATCAACAAGATATTTAAACCTATAGCCAGACTAGCCAGAGAACACAGAGACAGACAGTATCCAAATTAATAAAATCAGAACTGAAAAGGGAGATATGACAACAGAAACTGAGGAAATTCAAAAAATCATCAGATCATACTATGAAAGACTATACTCAACAAAACTGGAACATCTGGATGAAATGGACAACTTTCTAGACAGATACCTGGTAACAAACTTAAATCAGGAGCAGATAAACGATCTAAAAAGTCCCATAATCCCTAAAGAAAGAGCAGCAGTCATTAAAAGTCTCCCCACCAAAAAAAGCCCAGGACCAGATGATTTTAGTGCAGAATTCTACCAGATCTTCAAGGAAGACCTAATACCAATTCTCTTCAAAGTAATCCACAAAATAGAAGCAGAAAGAACACTACCCAACTCATTCTATGAAGCCACAATCACACTCATACCTAAACCTCACAAAGACCCAACAAAGAAAGAGAACTTCAGACCAATCTCCCTTATGAACATCCTTATGCAAAAATACTCAATAAAATTCTAGCAAACAGAATCCAAGAACACATCAAAACAATCATCCATCATGATCAAGTAGGCTTTACCCCAGGAATGCAGGGATGGGTCAATATTCAGAAATCCATCAAAGAAAAAATCCACATGATCATATTGCTAGATGCTGAGAAAACTTTTGACAAAATTCAAGATCCTTTCATGGTAAAAGTCTTGGAAAGATCAGGAATTCAAGGCCCATACCTAAACATAGTTAAAGCGATATACAACAAGCCAGTAGCCAACATCAAACTAAATGGAGAGAAACTTGAAGCAATCCCACTAAGATCAGGGACTAG